>NC_068450.1:62075242-62309450 GCF_023373465.1 Oncorhynchus keta
GAGAGTGGAGAAATGTGGTGGGAGAGAGAGACGGAGAGAGAGGGTGGGAGAGAGAGATGGAGAGAGAGGGTGGGAGAGAGAGAGATGGAGAGAGAGAGGAGAGATGGGGTGGGAGAGAGAGAGGAGAGATGGGGTGGGAGAGAGAAAGTCGGAGAGAGAGTTGAGAGATGGGGTGGAGAGAGAGAGAGAGGAGAGATGGGGTGGGAGAGAGAGAGAAGGAGAGAGAGAGAAGGAGAGATGGGGTGGGAGAGAGAGAGACGGAGAGATGGGGTGGGAGAGAGAGAGAGAGGAGAGATGGGGTGGGAGAGAGAGAGAGAGAGAGATGGGGTGGGAGAGAGAGAGAGAGGAGAGTTGGGGTGGGAGAGAGAAAGACGGAGAGAGAGTGGAGAGATGGGGTGGGAGAGAGAGACGGAGAGATGGGGTGGGCGAGAGAGAAAGACGGAGAGAGAGAGGAGAGATGGGGTGGGAGAGAGAGAAAGACGGAGAGAGAGTGGAGAGATGGGGTGGGAGAGAGAGACGGAGAGAGAGGGTGGGAGAGAGAGAGACGGAGAGAGAGTGGAGAGATGGGGTGGGAGAGAGAGACGGAGAGAGAGGGTGGGAGAGAGAGAGACGGAGAGAGAGAGGAGAGATGGGGTGGGAGAGAGAGAGGAGAGATGGGGTGGGAGAGAGAGACGGAGAGAGAGAGGAGAGATGGGGTGGGAGAGAGAGACGGAGAGAGAGGGTGGGAGAGAGAGAGACGGAGAGAGAGGGTGGGAGAGAGAGACGGAGAGAGAGGGTGGGAGAGAGAGACGGAGAGAGAGGGTGGGAGAGAGTGTGGGAGAGAGAGACGGAGAGAGAGGGTGGGAGAGAGAGAAAGACGGAGAGAGAGTGGAGAGATGGGGTGGGAGAGAGAGAGAGAGGAGAGATGGGGTGGGAGAGAGAGAGAGAGGAGAGATGGGGTGGGAGAGAGAGAGAAGGAGAGATGGGGTGGGAGAGAGAGAGACGGAGAGATGGGGTGGGAGAGAGAGAGAGACGGAGAGATGGGGTGGGAGAGAGAGAGAGACAGAGAGATGGGGTGGGAGAGAGAGAGAGAGGAGAGATGGGGGGGGAGAGAGAGACGGAGAGAGAGGGTGGGAGAGAGAGAGAGAGGAGAGATGGGGTGGGAGAGAGAGAAAGACGGAGAGAGAGTGGAGAGATGGGGTGGGAGAGAGAGAGAGGAGAGATGGGGTGGGAGAGAGAGAGAAGGAGAGATGGTGTGGGAGAGAGAGAGACAGAGAGAGAGAAGGAGGGGTGGGAGAGAGAGGAGAGGAGAGATGGGGTGGGAGAGAGAGACTGGGAGAGAGAGGAGAGATGGGGTGGGAGAGAGAGACGGGGAGAGAGAGGAGAGATGGAGTGGGAGAGAGAGAGAGATGGAGAGATGGGGTGGGAGAGAGAGAGAGATGGAGAGATGGGGTGGGAGAGAGAGAGACAGAGAGAGAGGAGAGATGGGGTGGGAGAGAGAGACGGGGAGAGAGAGGAGAGATGGGGTGGGAGAGAGAGACGGGGAGAGAGAGGAGAGATGGGGTGGGAGAGAGAGATGGAGAGAGAAAGGGGAGATGGGGTGGGAGAGAGAGAGACGGGGAGAGAGGAGAGATGGGGTGGGAGAGAGAGAGGGGAGATGGGGTGGGAGAGAGACGGGGAGAGAGAGGAGAGTTGGGGTGGGAGAGAGAGAGATGGAGAGAGAGGAGAGAGATGGGGTGGGAGAGAGAGAGTATGTGAAATTGTTTCTCTATCTCTCTCTGTCAGTATCAACTCACAGTTTAGCAGCATGATCATAGACAGTCTACATCCCCATGAACTCTGCCTCTCGTCATATCTCCCCCAGATCCCTCTCTCATATCTGTACCACGGAATAATGCCAGACGGGGGGTGGTGGTGTGGGACATCTGTTGGTGACGGACAGGAGGTCCGCTGTGAAGTCACCCCTGACAGCAACAGCTGTCTTAGACTAGATTTAATCCCAGACGTGTCAGAACCTGTCTGGGACGTAATTCAGACATCAGTGACACATAGGAATTATCACAGATGGATTTTTCAGACTACCCCTGATCCTCTGCTCATGTGATTGAGGTTGAAAAGCTGCTGTTTACTGATGGCCTATGCAGTGGCGGATTTAGGTATAGGCGACATGTGCAGCCGCCTAGGGCGGCATCTTGCCAGGGACGGCCCGGGGCACCCGCACCAAAACATTTGGAATGGTGACATTTGCCGGATCGGTTTTCTATCACTCATTTGCACGTCACGTCAATGATATCATGTGACCGTGTTGGACTGTGGGTCAATTAACCTTGTTGGAGTGGGAGCCCTGATTCTAGTTTGTGAGCTAGGCAGGCTACTGCCTGGGAAGGTCTCCCACTCAGAAGTACGAGATGGGGTGGGGGCGGGGGTAGGTTGACCTAGGGTCTCCCCACTGGAAGCCCGGTGTAGGAGGAGCGGGGGAATCTATCAAATAGCGCATCTCTAACTTTGTACAGTACTAATGCATTTAGTAAAATCAATCACACTACAAAATGCTACCAAATAAACCACAATTCATTCATAATACTGTGAATATATAGTTTTACAGACATATTGCGGCATTGGGGGGATGGGTAATGTAGTCTTGACTCTTGGTTGACAGTGTTGAGGGATGGGTAATGTAGTCTTGACTCTTGGTTGACAATGTTGAGGGATGGGTAATGCAGTATTGACTCTTGGTTGAGGGTGTTGAGGGATGGGTAATGTAGTCTTGACTTGGTTGACAGTGTTGAGGGATGGGTAATATAGTCTTGACTCTTGGTTGACAGTGTTGAGGGATGGGTAATGTAGTCTTTACTCTTGGTTGACAGTATTGAGGGATGGGTAATGTAGTCTTGACTCTTGGTTGACAGTGTTGGGGGATGGGTAATGTAGTCTTTACTCTTGGTTGACAGTGTTGAGGGATGGGTAATGTAGTCTTGACTCTTGACTGTTGGGGGTCTTCAGTAATGTTGTCGACTGGTTGACAGTGTTGGGGATGGGTAATGTTGTCTTTACTCTTGGTTGACAGTGTTGAGGGATGGGTAATGTTGTCTTGACTCTTGGTTGACAGTATTGAGGGATGGGTTATGTTGTCTTGACTCTTGGTTGACAGTGTTGGGGGATGGGTAATGTTGTCTTGACTCTTGGTTGACAGTGTTGAGGGATGGGTAATGTTGTCTTGACTCTTGGTTGACAGTGTTGGGGGATGGGTAATGTAGTCTTTACTCTTGGTTGACAGTGTTGGGGGATGGGTAATGTAGTCTTGACTCTTGGTTGACAGTATTGAGGGATGGGTTATGTTGTCTTGACTCTTGGTTGACAGTGTTGGGGGATGGGTAATGTTGTCTTGACTCTTGGTTGACAGTGTTGGGGGATGGGTAATGTTGTCTTGAACAGCTCAGAGTCTCTTGGTTGACAGTGTTCAGGGGATGGAGTCTAATGAGCCCAACAGCTCAGACAGAGTCTGACTCTGGTTGACAGTGTTGGGGGAGTGGGTAATGTTGTCTTGACAGCTTGGTTGACAGTGTTGCTCAGGGCTCAGATGGGTAATGTTGTCTTGACTCTAACAGAGCCCAACAGCTGAGTTGACAGTGTTGGGGGATGGGTAATGTTGTCAGAGTCTGACTCAGAGTTGAGTTGACAGTGTTGGGGGATCTAACAGAGGTCAATGTTGTCTTGACTCTTGATTGACAGTGAGTCTGGGGGATGGGTAATGTTGTCTTGACTCAACAGCTCAGAGTTGACAGGTGTTGGGGGATCTAACAGGTAATGCTTGTCTTGACCCAACAGCTCAGAGTTGACAGTGTTGGGGGATGGGTAACAGCTCTGTCTAACAGAGCCCAACAACTCAGACTCTTGGTTGACAGTGTTGGGGGATGGGTAATGTATTGATGTTCCAGTGCCAAATCAACACAAATGTGTTTCTATTTGTCTTGTTACTAACAGAGCCCAACAGCTCAGAGCCTAACAGCTCAGAGTCTAACAGAGCCCAACAGCTCAACAGCTCAGAGTCTAACAGAGCCCAACAGCTCAGAGCCTAACAGAGGTTAACAGCTCTGAGTCTAACAGAGTTTAACATCTCAGAGTTTAACAGAGTTTAACATCTCAGAGTTTAACAGAGTTTAACAGCTCTGAGTCTAACAGAGAGTAACATCTCAGAGTTTAACAGAGTTTAACAGCTCAGAGTCTAACAGCTCAGAGTCTAACAGCTCAGAGTCTAACAGAGCCCAACAGCTCAGAGTCTAACAGAGCCCAACAGCTCAGAGTTTAACAGCTCAGTGCCTAACAGCTCAGATCCTAACAGCTCAGAGTCTAAACAGCTCAGAGTCTAACAGCTGGGAGTCTAACAGCTCAGAGTCTAAGCAGCTAACAGAGTCTAACAGCTCAGAGTCTAACAGCTCAGAGTCTAACAGCTCAGAGTCTAACAGCTCAGAGTCTAACAGCTCAGAGTCAAACAGAGTTTAACAGCTCAGAGTCTAACAGAGTCAAACAGAGTCTAACAGAGCCTCAGCTCAGAGTCTAACAGAGCCCAACAGCTCAGAGTCTAACAGAGCCCACAGCTCAGAGCCTAACAGCTTTAACAGAGTTTAACAGCTCAGAGTCTAACAGCTCAGAGTCTAACAGCTCAGAGTCTAACAGCTCAGAGTCTAACAGAGCCCAACAGCTCAGACAGAGTCTAACAGAGCCCAACAGCTCAGAGCCTAACAGCTCAGAGCCTAACAGAGTCTAACAGCTCAGAGTCTAACAGAGCCCAACAGCTCAGAGTCTAACAGAGCCCAACAGCTCAGAGTCTAACAGAGCCCAACAGCTCAGAGTCTAACAGAGCCCAACAGCTCAGAGTCTAACAGAGCCCAACAGCTCAGAGTCTAACAGAGCCCAACAGCTCAGAGTCTAACAGAGCCCAACAGCTCAGAGTCTAACAGAGCCCAACAGCTCAGAGTCTAACAGAGCCCAACAGCTCAGAGTCTAACAGAGCCCAACAGCTCAGAGCCTAACAGAGGTTAACAGCTCAGAGTCTAACAGAGCCCAACAACTCAGAGCCTAACAGAGGTTAACAGCTCAGAGTCTAACAGCTCAGAGTCTAACAGAGTCCAACAGCTCAGAGTCTAACAGAGCCCAACAGCTCAGAGTTTAACAGCTCAGAGCCCAACAGCTCAGAGCCTAACAGAGGTTAACAGCTCAGAGCCTAACAGAGTTTAACAGCTCTGAGTCTAACAGAGTTTAACATCTCAGAGTTTAACAGAGTTTAACAGCTCCGAGTCTAACAGCTCAGAGTCTAACAGCTCAGAGTCTAACAGAGCCCAACAGCTCAGAGTCTAACAGAGCCCAACAGCTCAGAGTTTAACAGCTCAGATCCTAACAGAGTTTAACAGCTCTGAGTTTAACAGCTCCGAGTCTAACAGCTCCGAGTCTAACAGCTCAGAGTCTAACAGCTCAGAGTCTAACAGCTCAGAGTCTAACAGCTCAGAGTCTAACAGCTCAGAGTCAAACAGAGTTTAACAGCTCAGAGTTTAACAGAGTTTAACAGCTCCGAGTCTAACAG
Source organism: Oncorhynchus keta (assembly GCF_023373465.1). NCBI lineage: Eukaryota > Metazoa > Chordata > Actinopteri > Salmoniformes > Salmonidae > Oncorhynchus > Oncorhynchus keta. Next base: position 62,080,803 of record NC_068450.1, read on the forward strand.
CTCAGAGTCTAACAGCTCAGAGTCTAACAGAGCCCAACAGCTCAGAGTCTAACAGAGCCCAACAGCTCAGAGTCTAACAGAGCCCAACAGCTCAGAGTCTAACAGCTCAGAGCCTAACAGCTCAGAGTCTAACAGCTCAGAGTCTAACAGCTCAGAGTCTAACAGCTCAGAGTCTAACAGCTCAGAGTCTAACAGCTCAGAGTCTAACAGCTCAGAGTCTAACAGCTCAGAGTCTAACAGCTCAGAGTCTAACAGCTCAGAGTCAAACAGAGTTTAACAGCTCTGAGTCTAACAGAGTTTAACAGCTCCGAGTTTAACAGAGTTTAACAGCTCCGAGTCTAACAGCTCAGAGTCTAACAGCTCAGAGTCTAACAGCTCAGAGTCTAACAGCTCAGAGTCTAACAGAGCCCAACAGCTCAGAGTCTAACAGAGCCCAACATCTCAGAGTCTAACAGCTCAGAGTCTAACAGAGCCCAACAGCTCAGAGTCTAACAGAGCCCAACATCTCAGAGTCTAACAGAACAGCTCAGAGTCTAACAGAGCCCAACAGCTCAGAGCCTAACAGCTCAGAGTCTAACAGAGCCCAACAGCTCAGAGTCTAACAGAGCCCAACAGCTCAGAGTCTAACAGAGCCCAACAGCTCAGAGCTCAGAGTCTAACAGAGCCCAACAGCTCAACAGCAGAGTCTAACAGTCTAACAGAGCCCAACAGCTCAGAGTCTAACAGAGCCCAACAGCTCAGAGTCTAACAGAGCCCAACAACTCAGAGCCTAACAGAGGTTAACAGCTCAGAGTCTAACAGAGCCCAACAACTCAGAGTCTAACAGAGCCCAACAGCTCAGAGCCTAACAGAGGTTAACAGCTCAGAGTCTAACAGAGCCCAACAACTCAGAGCCTAACAGAGGTTAACAGCTCAGAGTCTAACAGCTCAGAGTCTAACAGAGTCCAACAGCTCAGAGTCTAACAGAGCCCAACAGCTCAGAGTCTAACAGAGCCCAACAGCTCAGAGTTTAACAGCTCAGAGCCTAACAGAGTTTAACAGCTCTGAGTCTAACAGAGTTTAACATCTCAGAGTTTAACAGAGTTTAACAGCTCCGAGTCTAACAGCTCAGAGTCTAACAGCTCAGAGTCTAACAGAGCCCAACAGCTCAGAGTCTAACAGAGCCCAACAGCTCAGAGTTTAACAGCTCAGAGCCTAACAGAGCTCAGTTAACAGCTCAGAGTTTAAACAGAGTTTAACAGCTCTGAGTCAGAGTAACAGCTCAGCAGCTCCAGAGTCTAACAGCTCAACAGAGTCTAACAGCTCAGAGTCTAACAGCTCAGAGTCTAACAGCTCAGAGTCTAACAGCTCAGAGTCTAACAGCTCAGAGTCAAACAGAGTTTAACAGCTCTGAGTCTAACAGAGTTTAACAGCTCCGAGTTTAACAGAGTATAACAGCTCCGAGTCTAACAGAGCCCAACAACTCAGAGTCTAACAGAGCCCAACAGCTCAGAGCCTAACAGAGGTTAACAGCTCAGAGTCCAACAGCTCAGAGTCTAACAGAGCCCAACAGCTCAGAGTCTAACAGAGCCCAACAGCTCAGAGTCTAACAGAGCCCAACAGCTCAGAGTCTAACAGAGCCCAACAGCTCAGAGTCTAACAGAGCCCAACAGCTCAGAGTCTAACAGAGCCCAACAGCTCAGAGTTTAACAGCTCAGAGCCTAACAGAGGTTAACAGCTCAGAGTCTAACAGCTCAGAGCCTAACAGAGTTTAACAGCTCTGAGTCTAACAGAGTTTAACATCTCAGAGTTTAACAGAGTTTAACAGCTCCGAGTCTAACAGCTCAGAGTTTAACAGAGCCCAACAGCTCAGAGTCTAACAGAGCCCAACAGCTCAGAGTTTAACAGCTCAGTGCCAGAGTAACAGCTCAGATCCAGCTCAGAGTCCCAACAGAGTTTAACAGCTCAGAGTCTAACAGCTCAGAACAGTCTAACAGCTCAGATCGAGTCTAACAGCTCAGCTAACAGAGTCTAACAGCTCAGAGTCTAACAGCTCCGAGTCTAACAGCTCCGAGTCTAACAGCTCCGAGTCTAACAGCTCCGAGTCTAACAGCTCAGAGTCTAACAGCTCAGAGTCTAACAGCTCAGAGTCTAACAGCTCAGAGTCTAACAGAGCCCAACAGCTCAGAGTCTAACAGAGCCCAACAGCTCAGAGCCTAACAGAGGTTAACAGCTCAGAGTCTAACAGAGCCCAACAGCTCAGAGTCTAACAGAGCCCAACAGCTCAGAGTCTAACAGAGGTTAACAGCTCAGAGTCTAACAGAGCCCAACAGCTCAGAGTCTAACAGAGCCCAACAGCTCAGAGTTTAACAGCTCAGTGCCTAACAGCTCAGATCCTAACAGAGTTTAACAGCTCAGCTCAGAGTTAACAGAGTCTAACAGCTCAGCTCAGAGTCTAACAGAGCCCAACAGCTCAGAGTCTAACAGCTCAGAGTCTAACAGAGCCCAACAGCTCAGAGTCTAACAGCTCAGAGTCTAACAGCTGTGGCAAACCTCAGAGTCAAGGTTAGGAGCGTTTGTCACAAACTAACAGCTGGTAAACTGTCACCAAATCACCCAAGAATGAGAGTTCTTTTCGAACAGGACAGTACCTGTGTGTTTGTTTCTCCGTCCTGGTCCACCCAGGCCGTAGGCGAGGTCAAGGATAGCAGGGTTCGGTACACGAATCGGGTTCTCGGTAGGTCCAGGTCCAAACGCCAACAGGTAAGTCCAAACAATCCAGCTTCATACACGGTAAATCCAGCCAATCTCTATAGTCTCTTTCGCTATTGTTCATAGCACCTTCCAGCACTCTCTCTCCTCTTCCTGGTTTTTCTTGACCCTTTATCTGTGAGTCGGCTCCACCTTCTGAGGGTTCCCCTTGCTTCTGGGACTTGTAGTTTTGGCGGTCGGCCATTTTGTGATCTGTAGTTCTGACAGGGGTGGCCATTTTAGTGATCGGGCAGAGCCCGTTTATTAGCTCTGCTCTCACATATCTGCCACTTATCACTCGACCCCTTCTTTGCCACATATCTCTCCCCTAGATCCGACCCCCTAGGTCGGGCTACCGCAGCAAAATATGCATGCATGCGGGATAACCCATCCGCGTTTCCCATTTCCTTCCCTGCTCTGTGTTTCAAGTCAAAATGAAACGGTTGGAGACTCAAAACCACCGCATCACCCGAGCGTTCTTCTCTTTAGCCCTATGCATCCAGGTGAGTGGGGCATGGTCACTGATGAGGGTGAAGTGGCGCCCAGCAGGTAGTACTTCAGGCTTTCTAGAGCCCACTTTACTGCCAGCGCCTCTTTCTCAACGACTGAGTAGTTGGTTTCCCGTGGTTCCAGCTTCCTGCTTAAAAACAGGATGGGGTGTTCCACCCCTTCTACCTCTTGGGATAGCACTGCTCCCAAGCCGACCTCTGAGGCATCCGTCTGAACCACAAACTCTCTCTCAAAGTCTGGTACCACCAGCACTGGGTTACAACAGAGAGCCTCCTGTAATGTCCTAAATGCTTTGGTGGCCCTTTCATCCCATTTGACCATGTTTGGCCCTCTGGCTCTAGTCATGTCGGTAAGTGGGGCGGCCACTGTGGCATAACTTGGGATGAACTTCCGGTAGTAACCGGTCAGCCCTAGGAAGGCTCGGACCTGCTTCTTATTTACTGGTTTCGGCCATTCTCTAATTGCCTTCACCTTCTTATGTTGGGGTTTGATTAACCCTCTTCCCACAGTGTATCCCAGATACTCTGTTTCCTCTAACCCCACATAACACTTGGCAGGGTTTGCCGTGAGCCCTGCCTTTCTAAGGGCATCTAACACTGCCTGTACCCGGGGTAAGTGGGATTCCCAATCTGGGCTGTAGATCCCCACGTCATCTAAATAAGCTGCGGCGTATGCCTTGTGCGGTTTTAGGACTTTGTCCATGAGCCGTTGAAAGGTTGCTGGGGCCCCGTGTAAGCCGAATGGCATGACGGTGTATTGAAACAAACCGTCAGGTGTTGCAAAGGCTGTCTTTTCTTTAGCCCTGGGGGTCAGAGGAATTTGCCAGTACCCTTTTGTCAGATCAAGGGTCGTAATGTACCGAGCATGACCAATTTTCTCCAGTAGTTCATCTACTCGGGGCATGGGGTAGGCATCAAACTTTGAGATTTCATTTACATTCCGAAAGTCGTTACAGAACCGCAACGACCCATCGGGCTTGGAGACCATCACAATTGGGCTAGACCACTCACTATGTGACTCTTCAACCACTCCAGCTGTCAACATTTTCTCAGTCTCTGCTCTAATCGCGGCCCGTCGAGCCTCGGGTACCCGATATGGCCTCATACTCACTTTTCTCCCTGGTAGGGAAACGATATCATGAGCCGTAACCTCAGTTCGGCCAGGTACCTCAGAAAACACATCTCTGTTTTTCTGGATCAGGGCCTTTACTTCCTGTACTTGCGCTGGGGACAGAGTGGGTGAAATATTTACTTCGGCTGTCTCCTGAATGTGTGTGGGGTATGTGACCATTAGTGTTTCTCTCTCTCTCCATGCTTTTAACAGGTTTATGTGATAAATCTGTTCCTGGGGCCGTCGACCTGGCTGTCGGATCCGATAATTGACTTCTCCTATTCTCTCCAGTACTTCATATGGTCCTTTCCATGTGGCTAGTAGTTTACACTCTACTGTAGGGATCAGCACTAACACCTTATCTCCCGGTTGAAATTCCCTCAGGGTAGCCTGCCGGTTATAAGTGTGCCGCTGGTGTTCTTGTGTTTGTCTCATGTGCTCTCTGACGATGGGCATGACTGTGGCTATCCTGTCTTGCATTGCCGTGACGTGCTCTATGACACTAGTATACGGGGTGGATTGGTGCTCCCAGGTTTCCCGTGCGATGTCTAAGATTCCCCGGGGATGCCTCCCATATACCAGCTCAAAGGGAGAAAACCCCAGCGAGGCTTGAGGAACCTCTCTAATGGCAAACATCAGATACGGCAACATGCAATCCCAGTTTTTCCCATCCTTATCGATTACCTTCCTGAGCATTGACTTCAGGGTTCGGTTGAATCTCTCAACCAGCCCGTCCGTCTGAGGATGGTAAACCGATGTCCTCAACTGTTTCACCTGCCACAGTTTACAAGGTCCGCCATAAGGCGGGACATAAAGGGGGTCCCCTGGTCGGTAAGGATCTCCTTTGGAACCCCTACCCTGGTGAACAAGAGCACTAATTCCTTTGCGATATTTTTGGAAGTCATCGTCCGAAGGGGAATGGCTTCTGGGTAGCGAGTGGCATAATCTAGAATGACCAGAATGTATTGGTGCCCTCTGGCGGATTTGGGTAGTGGGCCCACTAAATCCATCGCTATCCTCTCAAATGGCGTTTCGATTATGGGGAGTGGCACTAACGGGCTTCTAAAAGCTGGTCGGGGAGCTGTTAACTGGCACTCCGGGCACTCTCCACAATGCCGAGCCACTTCAGCTTGAATTCCTGGCCAGTAAAACCTCCTTACAATCCGGTCTCTGGTTTTATCGATACCAAGGTGTCCACCCAGAATGTGCCCATGAGCTAGATCCAGTACTGTCCTCCGGTACCGAGTGGGAACCAACAACTGTTCCACCACATCAACCCCTATTTTCGAGACTCTGTACACCAAACCCTTTTTCATGATGAAGTGGGGAAAACTATTAGGCATCATCCCACCATTTATGGGAGTACCATCTACGACCTGCACATCTGCTCTGGCTTGTTGCAGGGTTGGATCCTGGTTTTGGGCCGTCCCAAAATTAGTCAAGGACTCTGCCAGGTCTGCTGGTTCTATATCGTCGTCCTCTGGATTCAGATCGACCCCAGCCCCACTAGTACCGGGCTGTTCATCATCAGCGAGGTTTGCCACTTCATCCTCCTCCTCCCCTACTAGCACCTGTGATGTTGTCCCCTGGGAGACCTCTTTTCTTGGCTTTGGTTGAAGGCCCCATGCTTCTTCCTGCTTGGTCAGGGTTGTTGGATTCTCAAATATGCCATTCTTGAGGCCTAACTTCGCAAAGTTAGGAAAGTCTCTACCCAATATTACATCATATGGCATCTTTGGGACCACGCCGACCTCATAATCCAGCAGACCGTCCTCTGTTTGTATGCTCACTAAGGCCGTGGGGTACAGACGGGTATCCCCATGAATGCATGTAACACTGATATCCTGTCTTGTATCCAGTTTATGATTCGGCACTAGGCCTGCAACGACCAGGGTTAGCATACTGCCGGAATCCAGCAGTGCTTCAACCTCTTTCCCTTCAATCTTCACCCTGCACATATGTTTGTTTCTTGATCTTTCAAGTACAGTGGTTACAACAGGACATGCATACCGGATATCATCTTCATTTTCACCGAGGTTACATTGCATTGGCTCTTCTTTAATAGGGCAATAGGCTGCAATATGTCCTGGTTGATTACAATTGTAACAGATAATAGGGGTTCGGGGAGACCCCTCGACACCCAGTCCCGGTTTCCGTTTTTTTTCCCTTAGTGTCTTGGCCTGATTCTGATTCTTTCCTCATGGCCCCACGCTGCTCTCTTCCCCCTCTATATGTTGGGACAGCCTTACCCTGTCCGCTGGTTCGCCCATGCCTGGGGAACGGGAATCTTTCCTCCTGTGCCTGCTCAGCTGTTCTTGCCGTACAATACCGTTCAACCAGGCCCACGAGATGGTCGGCGGAAAATACCTCGTTCTGGCCAACCCATCGTCTCACTTCTTGGGGTAGACCTCGCTGAAACTGGTTGAGTACGATGGTCTCGACAATCTCTGCGGATGACCGGGTCTCTGGTGCCAGGTGAATCAAGTCGAACATCTGTGTTCGTGGGGGTTGTCCCCGTCGGTAGGACCACTGGTGGAAGCGGTGTGCCCTCACGGTATCGGTCACTCCCAGTCTAGTCAGGATCTCCCCCTTTAGTTTATCGTAATCCTGTGCTTCTTTCAACTCCAGGTCGAAATACGCTTTTTGAGCGTCCCCTGCCAGGTATGGTGCCAGAAGCCCTGCCCATTCTTCTTTCGGCCACTTCTCCCTCTCTGCCGTCCTTTCGAAGGTGGTAAGATATGCTTCCACATCATCCTGCGCTGTCATTTTTTGAAGAAAATGATTGGCCCTCCTCTGGGTATTTGCAGCTGGTAATTGAGCCCCAATCTGGTCCACTAGCCCCTTTAGGCCTTCTCTTAACTCCTGGGTGTTTCTTGACCCTTTATCTGTGAGTCGGCTCCACCTTCTGAGGGTTCCCCTTGCTTCTGGGACTTTTTGGCGGTCGGCCATTTTGTGATCTGTAGTTCTGACAGGGGTGGCCATTTTAGTGATCGGGCAGAGCCCGTTTATTAGCTCTGCTCTCACATATCTGCCACTTATCACTCGACCCCCTTCTTTGCCACACAGCTCAGAGTCTAACAGCTCAGAGTCTAACAGAGTTTAACAGCTCTGAGTCTAACAGAGCCCAACAGCTCAGAGTCTAACAGAGCCCAACAGCTCAGAGTCTAACAGAGCCCAACAGCTCAGAGCCTAACAGAGGTTAACAGCTCAGAGTCTAACAGAGCCCAACAACTCAGAGTCTAACAGAGCCCAACAGCTCAGAGCCTAACAGAGGTTAACAGCTCAGAGTCTAACAGCTCAGAGTCTAACAGCTCAGAGTCTAACAGCTCAGAGTCTAACAGAGCCCAACAGCTCAGAGTTTAACAGCTCAGTGCCTAACAGCTTAGATCCTAACAGAGTTTAACAGCTCTGAGTTTAACAGCTCTGAGTTTAACAGCTCTGAGTCTAACAGCTCCGAGTCTAACAGCTCCGAGTCTAACAGCTCAGAGTCTAACAGCTCAGAGTCTAACAGCTCAGAGTCTAACAGAGTTTAACAGCTCTGAGTCTAACAGAGCCCAACAGCTCAGAGTCTAACAGAGCCCAACAGCTCAGAGTCTAACAGAGCCCAACAGCTCAGAGCCTAACAGAGGTTAACAGCTCAGAGTCTAACAGAGCCCAACAACTCAGAGTCTAACAGAGCCCAACAGCTCAGAGCCTAACAGAGGTTAACAGCTCAGAGTCTAACAGCTCAGAGTCTAACAGAGCCCAACAGCTCAGAGTCTAACAGAGCCCAACAGCTCAGAGTTTAACAGCTCAGTGCCTAACAGCTTAGATCCTAACAGAGTTTAACAGCTCTGAGTTTAACAGCTCTGAGTTTAACAGCTCCGAGTCTAACAGCTCCGAGTCTAACAGCTCAGAGTCTAACAGCTCAGAGTCTAACAGCTCAGAGCCAAACAGAGTTTAACAGCTCTGAGTTTAACAGAGTTTAACAGCTCCGAGTCTAACAGCTCAGAGTCTAACAGAGCCCAACAGCTCAGAGTCTAACAGAGCCCAACAGCTCAGAGTCTAACAGCTCAGAGTCTAACAGAGCCCAACAGCTCAGAGTCTAGCAGAGCCCAACAGCTCAGAGTCTAACAGAGCCCAACAGCTCAGAGTCTAACAGAGCCCAAGTCAACAGCTCAGAGTCTAACAGCTCCCAACAGCTCAGAGTCTAACAGCTCAGCCCAACAGCTCAGAGTCTAACAGCTCAGAGTCTAACAGCTCCGAGTCTAACAGCTCCGAGTCTAACAGCTCAGAGTCTAACAGCTCAGAGTCTAACAGCTCCGAGTCTAACAGCTCCGAGTCTAACAGCTCAGAGTCTAACAGCTCAGAGTCTAACAGCTCAGTGCCTAACAGCTCAGATCCTAACAGAGTTTAACAGCTCAGAGTCTAACAGCTCAGAGTCTAACAGCTCCGAGTCTAACAGCTCCGAGTCTAACAGCTCAGAGTCTAACAGCTCAGAGTCTAACAGCTCAGAGTCTAACAGCTCAGAGTCTAACAGAGTTTAACAGCTCTGAGTCTAACAGAGCCCAACAGCTCAGAGTCTAACAGAGCCCAACAGCTCAGAGTCTAACAGAGCCCAACAGCTCAGAGTCTAACAGAGCCCAACAGCTCAGAGCCTAACAGAGGTTAACAGCTCAGAGTCTAACAGAGCCCAACAACTCAGAGTCTAACAGAGCCCAACAGCTCAGAGCCTAACAGAGGTTAACAGCTCAGAGTCTAACAGCTCAGTGCCTAACAGCTCAGATCCTAACAGAGTTTAACAGCTCTGAGTTTAACAGCTCTGAGTTTAACAGCTCTGAGTCCAACAGCCCCGAGTCTAACAGCTCCGAGTCTAACAGCTCCGAGTCTAACAGCTCAGAGTCTAACAGCTCAGAGTCTAACAGCTCAGAGTCTAACAGAGTTTAACAGCTCTGAGTCTAACAGAGCCCAACAGCTCAGAGTCTAACAGAGCCCAACAGCTCAGAGTCTAACAGAGCCCAACAGCTCAGAGCCTAACAGATGTTAACAGCTCAGAGTCTAACAGAGCCCAACAACTCAGAGTCTAACAGAGCCCAACAGCTCAGAGCCTAACAGAGGTTAACAGCTCAGAGTCTAACAGCTCAGAGTCTAACAGAGCCCAACAGCTCAGAGTCTAACAGAGCCCAACAGCTCAGAGTTTAACAGCTCAGTGCCTAACAGCTTAGATCCTAACAGAGTTTAACAGCTCTGAGTTTAACAGCTCTGAGTTTAACAGCTCTGAGTCTAACAGCTCCGAGTCTAACAGCTCAGAGTCTAACAGCTCAGAGTCTAACAGCTCAGAGTCTAACAGCTCAGAGTCTAACAGAGTTTAACAGCTCTGAGTCTAACAGAGCCCAACAGCTCAGAGTCTAACAGAGCCCAACAGCTCAGAGTCTAACAGAGCCCAACAGCTCAGAGTCTAACAGAGTTTAACAGCTCAGAGTCTAACAGAGCCCAACAGCTCAGAGTCTAACAGAGCCCAACAGCTCAGAGCCTAACAGAGGTTAACAGCTCAGAGTCTAACAGCTCAGAGTCTAACAGAGCCCAACAGCTCAGAGTCTAACAGAGCCCAACAGCTCAGAGTTTAACAGCTCAGTGCCTAACAGCTTAGATCCTAACAGAGTTTAACAGCTCTGAGTTTAACAGCTCCGAGTCTAACAGCTCCGAGTCTAACAGCTCAGAGTCTAACAGCTCAGAGTCTAACAGCTCAGAGCCAAACAGAGTTTAACAGCTCTGAGTTTAACAGAGTTTAACAGCTCCGAGTTTAACAGAGTTTAACAGCTCCGAGTCTAACAGCTCAGAGTCTAACAGAGCCCAACAGCTCAGAGTCTAACAGAGCCCAACAGCTCAGAGTCTAACAGAGCCCAACAGCTCAGAGTCTAACAGAGCCCAACAGCTCAGAGTCTAACAGAGCCCAACAGCTCAGAGTTTAACAGCTCAGTGCCTAACAGCTCAGAACCTAACAGAGTTTAACAGCTCAGAGTCTAACAGCTCAGAGTCTAACAGCTCCGAGTCTAACAGCTCCGAGTCTAACAGCTCAGAGTCTAACAGCTCAGAGTCTAACAGCTCAGAGTCTAACAGCTCCGAGTCTAACAGCTCAGAGTCTAACAGCTCAGAGTCTAACAGCTCAGTGCCTAACAGCTCAGATCCTAACAGAGTTTAACAGCTCAGAGTCTAACAGCTCAGAGTCTAACAGCTCCGAGTCTAACAGCTCCGAGTCTAACAGCTCAGAGTCTAACAGCTCAGAGTCTAACAGCTCAGAGTCTAACAGCTCAGAGTCTAACAGAGTTTAACAGCTCTGAGTCTAACAGAGCCCAACAGCTCAGAGTCTAACAGAGCCCAACAGCTCAGAGTCTAACAGAGCCCAACAGCTCAGAGTCTAACAGAGCCCAACAGCTCAGAGCCTAACAGAGGTTAACAGCTCAGAGTCTAACAGAGCCCAACAACTCAGAGTCTAACAGAGCCCAACAGCTCAGAGCCTAACAGAGGTTAACAGCTCAGAGTCTAACAGCTCAGTGCCTAACAGCTCAGATCCTAACAGAGTTTAACAGCTCTGAGTTTAACAGCTCTGAGTCCAACAGCCCCGAGTCTAACAGCTCCGAGTCTAACAGCTCAGAGTCTAACAGCTCAGAGTCTAACAGCTCTGAGTCTAACAGAGCCCAACAGCTCAGAGTCTAACAGAGCCCAACAGCTCAGAGTCTAACAGAGCCCAACAGCTCAGAGCCTAACAGAGGTTAACAGCTCAGAGTCTAACAGAGCCCAACAACTCAGAGTCTAACAGAGCCCAACAGCTCAGAGCCTAACAGAGGTTAACAGCTCAGAGTCTAACAGCTCAGAGTCTAACAGAGCCCAACAGCTCAGAGTCTAACAGAGCCCAACAGCTCAGAGTCTAACAGAGCCCAACAGCTCAGATCCTAACAGAGTTTAACAGCTCAGAGTCTAACAGCTCCGAGTCTAACAGCTCCGAGTCTAACAGCTCAGAGTCTAACAGCTCAGAGTCTAACAGCTCAGAGTCTAACAGCTCAGAGTCTAACAGCTCAGTGCCTAACAGCTCAGATCCTAACAGAGTTTAACAGCTCTGAGTTTAACAGCTCCGAGTCTAACAGCTCCGAGTCTAACAGCTCAGAGTCTAACAGCTCAGAGTCTAACAGCTCAGAGTCTAACAGCTCAGAGTCTAACAGCTCAGAGTCTAACAGAGTTTAACAGCTCTGAGTCTAACAGAGCCCAACAGCTCAGAGTCTAACAGAGCCCAACAGCTCAGAGTCTAACAGAGCCCAACAGCTCAGAGCCTAACAGAGGTTAACAGCTCAGAGTCTAACAGCTCAGAGTCTAACAGAGCCCAACAGCTCAGAGTCTAACAGAGCCCAACAGCTCAGAGTCTAACAGAGCCCAACAGCTCAGAGTTTAACAGCTCAGTGCCTAACAGCTCAGATCCTAACAGAGTTTAACAGCTCTGAGTTTAACAGCTCTGAGTTTAACAGCTCCGAGTCTAACAGCTCCGAGTCTAACAGCTCCGAGTCTAACAGCTCAGAGTCTAACAGCTCAGAGTCTAACAGCTCAGAGTCTAACAGCTCAGAGTCTAACAGAGTTTAACAGCTCTGAGTCTAACAGAGCCCAACAGCTCAGAGTCTAACAGAGCCCAACAGCTCAGAGTCTAACAGAGCCCAACAGCTCAGAGTCTAACAGAGCCCAACAGCTCAGAGCCTAACAGAGGTTAACAGCTCAGAGTCTAACAGAGCCCAACAACTCAGAGTCTAACAAAGCCCAACAGCTCAGAGCCTAACAGAGGTTAACAGCTCAGAGTCTAACAGCTCAGTGCCTAACAGCTCAGATCCTAACAGAGTTTAACAGCTCCGAGTCTAACAGCTCCGAGTCTAACAGCTCAGAGTCTAACAGCTCAGAGTCTAACAGCTCAGAGTCTAACAGCTCAGAGTCTAACAGCTCAGAGTCTAACAGAGTTTAACAGCTCTGAGTCTAACAGAGCCCAACAGCTCAGAGTCTAACAGAGCCCAACAGCTCAGAGTCTAACAGAGCCCAACAGCTCAGAGTCTAACAGAGCCCAACAGCTCAGAGTCTAACAGCTCAGAGTCTAACAGAGCCCAACAGCTCAGAGTCTAACAGAGCCCAACAGCTCAGAGTCTAACAGAGCCCAACAGCTCAGAGTTTAACAGCTCAGTGCCTAACAGCTCAGATCCTAACAGAGTTTAACAGCTCTGAGTTTAACAGCTCTGAGTTTAACAGCTCCGAGTCTAACAGCTCCGAGTCTAACAGCTCAGAGTCTAACAGCTCAGAGTCTAACAGCTCAGAGTCTAACAGCTCAGAGTCTAACAGCTCAGAGTCTAACAGAGTTTAACAGCTCTGAGTCTAACAGAGCCCAACAGCTCAGAGTCTAACAGAGCCCAACAGCTCAGAGTCTAACAGAGCCCAACAGCTCAGAGTCTAACAGAGCCCAACAGCTCAGAGCCTAACAGAGGTTAACAGCTCAGAGTCTAACAGAGCCCAACAACTCAGAGTCTAACAGAGCCCAACAGCTCAGAGCCTAACAGAGGTTAACAGCTCAGAGTCTAACAGCTCAGTGCCTAACAGCTAAGATCCTAACAGAGTTTAACAGCTCTGAGTTTAACAGCTCTGAGTTTAACAGCTCCGAGTCTAACAGCTCCGAGTCTAACAGCTCAGAGTCTAACAGCTCAGAGTCTAACAGCTCAGAGTCTAACAGCTCAGAGTCTAACAGCTCAGAGTCTAACAGAGTTTAACAGCTCTGAGTCTAACAGAGCCCAACAGCTCAGAGTCTAACAGAGCCCAACAGCTCAGAGTCTAACAGAGCCCAACAGCTCAGAGCCTAACAGAGGTTAACAGCTCAGAGTCTAACAGCTCAGAGTCTAACAGAGCCCAACAGCTCAGAGCCTAACAGAGCCCAACAGCTCAGAGCCCAACAGCTCAGAGTTTAACAGCTCAGTGCCTAACAGCTCAGATCCTAACAGAGTTTAACAGCTCTGAGTTTAACAGCTCAGAGTTTAACAGCTCCGAGTCTAACAGCTCCGAGTCTAACAGCTCCGAGTCTAACAGCTCAGAGTCTAACAGCTCAGAGTCTAACAGCTCAGAGTCTAACAGCTCAGAGTCTAACAGAGTTTAACAGCTCTGAGTCTAACAGAGCCCAACAGCTCAGAGTCTAACAGAGCCCAACAGCTCAGAGTCTAACAGAGCCCAACAGCTCAGAGTCTAACAGAGCCCAACAGCTCAGAGCCTAACAGAGGTTAACAGCTCAGAGTCTAACAGAGCCCAACAACTCAGAGGCTAACAGAGCCCAACAGCTCAGAGCCTAACAGAGGTTAACAGCTCAGAGTCTAACAGCTCAGTGCCTAACAGCTCAGATCCTAACAGAGTTTAACAGCTCTGAGTTTAACAGCTCTGAGTTTAACAGCTCTGAGTCTAACAGCTCCGAGTCTAACAGCTCCGAGTCTAACAGCTCAGAGTCTAACAGCTCAGAGTCTAACAGCTCAGAGTCTAACAGCTCAGAGTCTAACAGAGTTTAACAGCTCTGAGTCTAACAGAGCCCAACAGCTCAGAGTCTAACAGAGCCCAACAGCTCAGAGTCTAACAGAGCCCAACAGCTCAGAGCCTAACAGAGGTTAACAGCTCAGAGTCTAACAGAGCCCAACAACTCAGAGTCTAACAGAGCCCAACAGCTCAGAGCCTAACAGAGGTTAACAGCTCAGAGTCTAACAGCTCAGAGTCTAACAGAGCCCAACAGCTCAGAGTCTAACAGAGCCCAACAGCTCAGAGTCTAACAGAGCCCAACAGCTCAGATCCTAACAGAGTTTAACAGCTCAGAGTCTAACAGCTCAGAGTCTAACAGCTCCGAGTCTAACAGCTCCGAGTCTAACAGCTCAGAGTCTAACAGCTCAGAGTCTAACAGCTCAGAGTCTAACAGCTCAGAGTCTAACAGCTCAGTGCCTAACAGCTCAGATCCTAACAGAGTTTAACAGCTCTGAGTTTAACAGCTCCGAGTCTAACAGCTCCGAGTCTAACAGCTCAGAGTCTAACAGCTCAGTCTAACAGCTCAGAGTCTAACAGCTCAGAGTCTAACAGAGTTTAACAGCTCTGAGTCTAACAGAGCCCAACAGCTCAGAGTCTAACAGAGCCCAACAGCTCAGAGTCTAACAGAGCCCAACAGCTCAGAGTCTAACAGAGCCCAACAGCTCAGAGCCTAACAGAGGTTAACAGCTCAGAGTCTAACAGCTCAGAGTCTAACAGAGCCCAACAGCTCAGAGTCTAACAGAGCCCAACAGCTCAGAGTCTAACAGAGCCCAACAGCTCAGAGTTTAACAGCTCAGTGCCTAACAGCTCAGATCCTAACAGAGTTTAACAGCTCTGAGTTTAACAGCTCTGAGTTTAACAGCTCTGAGTCTAACAGCTCCGAGTCTAACAGCTCAGAGTCTAACAGCTCAGAGTCTAACAGCTCAGAGTCTAACAGCTCAGAGTCTAACAGAGTTTAACAGCTCTGAGTCTAACAGAGCCCAACAGCTCAGAGTCTAACAGAGCCCAACAGCTCAGAGTCTAACAGAGCCCAACAGCTCAGAGCCTAACAGAGGTTAACAGCTCAGAGTCTAACAGAGCCCAACAACTCAGAGCCTAACAGAGGTTAACAGCTCAGAGTCTAACAGCTCAGAGTCTAACAGAGCCCAACAGCTCAGAGTCTAACAGAGCCCAACAGCTCAGAGTCTAACAGAGCCCAACAGCTCAGAGTTTAACAGCTCAGTGCCTAACAGCTCAGAGCCTAACAGAGTTTAACAGCTCTGAGTCTAACAGCTCCGAGTCTAACAGCTCCGAGTCTAACAGCTCAGAGTCTAACAGCTCAGAGTCTAACAGCTCCGAGTCTAACAGCTCTGAGTCTAACAGCTCAGAGTCTAACAGAGTTTAACAGCTCTGAGTCTAACAGAGTTTAACAGCTCTGAGTCTAACAGAGTTTAACAGCTCTGAGTCTAACAGAGTTTAACAGCTCAGAGTTTAACAGCTCAGAGTCTAACAGCTCAGAGTCTAACAGCTCAGAGTTTAACAGCTCAGAGTCTAACAGCTCAGAGTCTAACAGAGTTTAACAGCTCTGAGTCTAACAGAGTTTAACAGCTCCGAGTTTAACAGAGTTTAACAGCTCAGAATCTAACAGCTCAGAGTCTAACAGAGTTTAACAGCTCCGAGTCTAACAGAGTTTAACGGCTCCGAGTTTAACAGCTCCGAGTTTAACAGCTCTGAGTCTAACAGAGTTTAACAGCTCCGAGTCTAACAGAGTTTAACAGCTCCGAGTCTAACAGCTCTGAGTCTAACAGCTCAGAGACTAACAGCTCCCTCCATACTGCCTGGGTATATTTATCCCTCCAGTGGCTCTTGCCAAGGGATTTTGGATCACTCCGGAGCGAGCATATAACTAAAGCCCTGAAAATCCCCCAGAATGTTCTAGTCACCCCAATTACAAATCTCCTCACCATCGTAGTCATCAAAGGCCTAAGATGTTGAAGTGTTTGGGTTTTAAGTTGGGTAGAAGAGATGATCTCCCTGCAAACGGTGATATGTCACATACAGATGTATCGGTAAATACATGCATGCATATTGTGTGTGTGTGTTTATATTATTCTGCATCCATTTGCAACACTTATGAAACTGAATACAGAAAAATATTAACAAAATATTTTTTTATAACTTAAGGGGACTCGAACAAGTGTATAATGTTTTTCTGTCAGATTGACAGAAGTGCAACATTAGCTGAGCTGTACTCTGTGGGGGGTCTGCATTAGGAGAGAGCTGTACTCTGTAACCTCTCTGGTCCACAGGACTCCTCACCAAACCTTTTAGCTTAAATGTTGTTTTAGAGAAATGTCACTCACCGCAGGGTCTCTGTACATTCTATAGAACCACAACACTGTCACCCAGCATTATCATGTGCATGTCCAGGTGTTTTTAAAACACTATTGAAAAGCACTTCATACCTGTAGTGGTTACATTCATTTTACATGTACAGATGTAGGATTTTAATTTGACCAGTTTCTCACAGCAGGAAAATACATTATAATTAATATATGTTTTTGTAAGGGTTAATAAAACATTTTGTGGGCAAATCAAGTCTGAAATGTTAAATTGGAAATTACAAACTTTTTAAAACAAGTTGTGCATTTCCTGCTGTGCTTTTAGGCTTTATTCTCTCTCTGGTCAAAAACATGTATACATGTAATGTAGCGTTAGGATACTTAGTGACATGGGAGAGTAAATGTGACAGTTTTACCAGTGACCTTTTTTTAAATAAAATGGCATAAATAAATACATTAATTGGGCATGTCAACTTTGATGGCAGAAACCCCCCACCCTAATATTTCTAAAAGCTGTTTGTCACCCATCCTCTGTCTGAATGGCCCTGCTAACTGTTCTTTAATCGACTGGTGTCCATGTGAACTGCTGTGGTGGGGTGAGGTCTCGTGGGAGAGAGAGAGGGAAGTGGGGGTATGAGGGGCGGACACTGCTCCCAGGGGGTTTCCCCATAAAGCTAACTTGGGTGGCCATTTTGGGAGGGGGACGGGGGGGGGTTGTGGGGGACGGAGGGCAGTTGGAATTCTGTGAACCTCCCGTCGGCAGGCAAGTCCATGAATACCAGTGCCACTACATTGTTGCGACTTGTATTGACTTAAAGAGAGCCAAACAATTCTCTTTTCAGAGTACACCTCATTGTCCTCCCACAGCGCTGGCTATGAATATTATCAATCCCTTAAATATTACCCTCTTTGTATCCGACGGCAATGGAGAGGTAGATGGCCATAAGAAAGTATAAATTAAATCTCTGTGGGCCTTTGTGAAGCAATAGAGAGAGGGGTGAGAGTGGGACTGGGCGGCTATTGAATGGGAGTGAATGATAGGGGCGTTTTTGGAAAATTACCCATCAGGCAACACAGTATCATCAACACAATTCCACTGGGGCCGGCTTGCCAGGTTTGGAAGATTGACACCGTGTGGCAGCGGTGGCCAACAGGGGCCGAGCGACTACGTCTCCTCTGACACGCAGGCAGCAGGCAGCTTGGGAAAATGAAGATGTTCATTAAAACAGGAAGGATTAGTCTTGGCTTAAATCATTATTATGGTAATACACGGGCTGGGAGGACAGATAAATGGAGACTCACCTTATCAAAACAAACAGCTTTAAGTGCAGGTCCTTCTGTGGGAAGGAAGGAACCTCCAGACTGCAGCCTTGTTGTTTTCTAGTCTTCTCCTCCCCAACACAACACGGCTGGCTCAGGGAGGAAGGGAGAATGACAAATGTTGTTTTCACATTAATGTCTTTTCTTTCTGTCTAGAATGGCTTTTTCTCTCCTCTCTGTCTGTTTTAAAACAGGGTGTTGTCTTCTAGGGAAGCTCCTCTTCATCTCAATGGGATTTTCTGGTTACGTAAAGGTTAAATGAAATAAAACGGTAATTGCGTAACAATTATTTAGTCATTACTTTTTGGTTTCTTGGTGATCACTATGTGGTACAAGATAGTTACCAAACATATTGCATTTCTTGCAAGATATACCAGGTTAACTCCAGCTGAAATAAGATTTACAAAACAAATCCTTCCAGATAAAATGTATTTAATATGTGTTAAATTATCCCTCGCTAAATCCAGGCATCTAAAGTTTGTAATTTCCACTTTAAAATGTCAGACTTGATTTGCCCTTGCGAAAAATGTATCAACCCCTACAAAAAAATGTCCATTAATTATAATCCATATAATAATTCACATTTCCTGTTGCTGCAGGATTATTTTCCCGCTGTAGCAAAGTGGCTCAAATTAAGATCCTACATCTGTAGTTATTCTGGAATGGTCACTCTATTCAGTTGTCACTCCGATTCACTTAGGGAAGATTATCAAGAGGATGGAAGAAGTGTACTGGAGCAGAGTGAAAACCATGTGTCTGAACATTGTGTGGGTGTTGTATCCATCCAAGGCCTCTGGCATAAAGACGCACCCCTTCTCACATCAGCCTCCATAAAGCCTGCTGTTAGCGGAGGAGAGTGTGTGCACTCAGCTTTTGTGTTCCCTGACGTTTTCTGTTCTTTCCCCTGCGAGGTAGATGCATGGACTGTTGGGCTACTGCTGCGATGTTGTCTCCTACCTTAGAGTCTTAGACCGTGTCTTAGCCACACACACACAAACACACACATTTTGTGTGCCCGGGCAGTGACAGAGAGATAACTTCCAACTTTGTTTTGACAATTTTGATTAAGCAGCGGAACGGAACACCTGTACAGCAGTGGGAACAATACGCCGGGCCTTTAGAGAGATTGATTTTCTCCATTAAAAAGGGCCCTTTGTCTAAAACCCAGGGCTGCTTTGTTATGCTAAAGAGAGATGGAAGATTCCCAATTCAATTTCACCTGAGCGCTGGTCAGCTATACGCTCCTCTTTTGTCCCGTCCCTCGAGCACGGTTCCTGTCTTTTAAACCGCAATTTAGCTGCCGTGGTGGACAGAGTTGAAATTGACAGGCGGAAGAGGGGTACTATCCCTCTCTCTTTCTCTCTCTGTCTGTCTGTCTCTCTCCCATCATGATGGAAACATTATGGCCGCCATTCAGCCTACGTAGAGAGAGAGACGTGACATAGTCAGATCCAACACCCCCAACAGCCAGATTACTGAACTAATAACATTTACTACAGGGGGGGAAACAAACTCTGTTAACTCTGTGATGAGTGAACCCCTTTTCAGGTGTGACGGTGTCACCCAGCCATAGAGTCCTGATGTTCCTCATAGCCTCAGCCTCACAATGGCAATTAAATAGCAATCTCACAGAGTGGGCATATCTGACTGGACTTTCCAATCAAAAAGTGCAGCTCTACGTCTACCTGTCAATCTACATTAATGAGGTTTGAGAGTGAAGATAAAATCAGAAAATCTTCTGGGTTTTAACTTTTTCAACCTGCTTTGCTGTGAATGGTGGGTTACGTTGGGTATTGTGTGTTGGCTGTAGTGGCAGTGCTTGCTGGTGATGCTATTGAGCATGGCAGATCATGTATGGCTTGACCTTAGACTGGACACGCATAACCTACAAGACGCACGCTCACACTCACACACACACACACACACACACACACACACACACACACACACACACACACACACACACACACACACACACACACACACACACACACACACACACACACACACACACACACACACACACACACACACACACACACACACACACACACACACACACACAAATATGATTCAAAATATCCCAGCCTCTTGCAAGACCGTCATTGTAAGTAAGAATTTGTTCTTACTTAAATAAAGATATACACTACATGTCCAGAAGTATGTGGACACCTGCTCATCGAACATCTCATTCCAAAATCATGGGCATTAACATGGAATTGGTCCTCCCTTTGCTGCTATAACAGCCTCCACTCTCCTGGGAAGGCTTTCCACTAGATGATGGAGCATTGCTGCAGGGACTTGATTCCATTCAGCCACAAGAGCATTGAGGTCAGGCACTGATGTCGGGCTATTAGGCCTGGCTCGCAGTCGGCAAGTCTGTATGTTGGCAGCAGCCTCTCTATGTTAGTGATGGCTGTTTAACAGTCTGATGGCCTTGAGATAGAAGCTGTTTTTCAGTCGCTCGGTTCCAGTTTTGATGCACCTGTACTGACCTCGCCTTCTGGATGATAGGGGGTGAACAGGCAGTGGCTCGTTGTGGCTCGTTAAGCAGACCGCACGACCCTCTGGAGAGCCTTGCGGTTGAGGGCGGTGCAATTGCCGTGCCAGGCGGTGATACAGCCTGACAGGATGCTCTCGATTGTGCATCTGTAAAAGTTTGTGAGTGTCTTATGTGACAAGCCAAATTTCTTCAGCCTCCTGAGGTTGAAGAGGCGCTGTTGCGCCTTCTTCACCACGCTGTCTGTGTGAGTGGACCATTTCAGTTTGTCCGTGATGTGTTGTTGTTGGTAATCAGGCCTAGCACTGTAGTGTCGTCTGCAAACTTGATGATTGAGTTGGAGGCACGCATGGCCATGCAGTCATGGGTGAACAGGGAGCACAGGAGAGGGCTGAGAACGTACACCCTTGTGGGTCCCCAGTGTTTAGGATCAGCCGGGTAGAGATGTTGTTTTCTACCTTTACCACCTTGGGGCGGCCCGTCAAAGTCCAGGACCCAGTTGCACAGGGCAGGGTCGAGACCCATGGTCTCGATCTTAATGACGAGTTTGGAGGGCTCTATGGTGTTAAATGCTGAGTTGTAGTCAATGAACAGCATTCTTACATTCTTATCGGTATTCCTGTTAACACAACGTGCCATTGGAACACAGGAGTGATGGTTGCTGACAATGGGCCTCTGTACGCCTATGTAGATATTCCATTCAAAATCAGCCGTTTCCAGCTACAATAGTCATTAACAACATTAACAATGTCTACACTGTATTTCTGATCAATTTGATGTTATTTTAATGGACAAAAAATGTGTTTTTCTTTCAAAAACAAGGACAGGGTCTAAATGACCCCAAACGTTTGAACTGTAGTGTAGGAACCATACAGGTACCATACTGCCTTTTCCTTATACAAAATGAAGACTATGTAGAGTGAGAGAGAATCTCAAGGACCTTAGCCAGTCTTTCCAGCTATCACTTCAAAACAGAGCCGTGTGGTTGTAATGCACGTAGTTTCTCCCCATCATTTCACTGTTTTTCTCTCTCTCTCTCTTTCTCTCTCATCAGCATGATCCCTCACTCTCTCTGTCTGCCAAGTATTAGTATTCTGCTTGTCTCTGCGCCCAGAGAGAATTAAGGAACAGCAAGAGGAGAATTTGAACGGCTTCCATAAAGTCTTCAAACTCTTTCGGAATTAGGAGAAAAAGAGAGGAGGAATTAAAAGGAGGGAGGCAGAGGATGATAAAGAAATAGTCGTATCATCAGAAATGTTTATAAAAGTGTTGGATGAGAGGAAGGAGGAGAGGTTTCTGTGATTATGGTTTTAAGGGGGGGGGGGGGCGGATTTGATCATCCTAATCGTTGCCTAGGGTGACAGCCTTGTTAGATTCACACTAAGGGAAGACTGGGAACAGGACCAGGGAAAGCTTGCTCTGGAGTGGAGAGGAGACAGACAGACAGACAGACAGACAGACAGACAGACAGACAGACAGACAGACAGACAGACAGACAGACAGACAGACAGACAGACAGACAGACAGACAGACAGACAGACAGACAGACAGACAGGTAATCAGAGTCAATGTTGGAAAATAGACAGTGACTCCTTGGCCTCCCAGCGATTAATTAGGGAGGAGCAGAGAGGATGAGTATAGAGGAATGGGAAGGAGAAGAACAGAGGAGAATTGGGGAGTGGAAGACGAGTTGAGAGCAGGGTTGGGGTTAATTCCACAAATGTAATTCTCATTAATTTCCATTTCCCTGTAAATTCCATTTAATTCAATTCAAATTTAATGTCAGTCTTTGAATCCAGGGATAATTCAATTCCTCTAAATTCCAATGTTAGGTCAATTCCAAGAATTTAATTCCCAATTCAATTGTATCACCAACAATTCCACAAATTAAAATTAAATTCCCTCATGCTTTCAGGCTGATCATGCCAATGTTCAAACAGCCTACAGATGTAGGATCTTAATTTGATCAGTCTTTTGTTGCTGAGGATTGTCCTGCATAGCAGGAAATGCAAACTTGTGGTGTATTCTAGGTTTTAAAAGGCTTCTAAAGTTTGTAATTTCCACTTTAAAATGTTAGACTTGATTTTCCCTAATGGGAAATGCATCAACCCAAAAAATGTCCATTAATTATAATCCACATAAGCATTCACATTTCCAGTTGCTGCAGGATTATTTTCCTGTTGTAGCAAACTGTCAAATGAAGATCCTACATCTGTAGTTATACTGGAAATGTAAAAATGTCAAATGATTTAAAGCAAATCTTGCAGTACATTTTTTTACTAACTACAGACATTCCATATGTACAAATATTGAATTCCAATTCCATTTTTTTTTTTTTTTTACAATTCCAATTAATTTCCAATTCAAACAGTCAAAACAAATTTCATTCAGGGTAAATTCAGGGTAAATTCAGGGTAAATTCTCCACTTCATGAGTGAATCATTTAAAAAAATGTCTAATTCAATGGGTTGAGATACAACCCTGGTTGAGATACAAATCAGTGCCTATAAATGATGCAAACTTAAATTTGCATAATGTCCATAAGAACATTAGGAATATCCATATTGATGTCCCCATAAGTGTTAAAAAAATGTCATAAATGACACCATTATTTAGAGGACAATGCTACAAGTCGGTGAGTCATTGGGATCCTGTGTGTCCAGGGCTACAGCCCAGAGGGAGTGGTGACCAGAGCAGCCTGGCTGCAGAACTGTTCTGTTCAAACGTTGGTGACAATGGTGACAAAAGCCTAGCCCTGGGTGACCCCATTCACTCTTTGGGAGCTCTGTGTTTGTGTGTGGCCTCGATATCACATATGTTTAACTGTGTTGGTACCTGTTATGGACAAAATAGCAGATCACTTTATACAGTAGTAGGCCTAAATACTGCCCCAGCCTTATGAACAAATTGAGTGCTATTTTCCTGCAATTAATTAATAGAACGAAACAAATCCAATAACTGGTCCAGGTCATTTAAAGGTTGTGGAACTGACATTCTGCTGGCGGAAGAAACAACAACTACTCATTATTCTCCATGCAAGGGTTAGCGTTCACGGTATTTCTCCAACGGAGCTTTTCTCAGTTACCATTTAGCAACAAATTGACTGACAAATCCAGCAACAATGTGGATGGCGAACCCTGGAATCCCTCCCTGGATTTGTCGGTCCCCAACATGATCTGGGTGCTGTTTACCTCAGAGATGGGCTGCTT
This sequence comes from Oncorhynchus keta, assembly GCF_023373465.1. NCBI lineage: Eukaryota > Metazoa > Chordata > Actinopteri > Salmoniformes > Salmonidae > Oncorhynchus > Oncorhynchus keta. Next base: position 62,104,058 of record NC_068450.1, read on the forward strand.
TATCCCTCTACAGTTACAGTATCTAATCTGGATAGAAACAAAACTAGCGCTAACGATAACTAGCACAGCGCTAACACTAGCCCGGTTCTTCTGCATGTGACAGGCCCACTAATAGGATTTAATAGGGTCCATTTGCATGTCAGGGTTTTTGATTTTCTGAAGGAAAGAATGAAAGAAAAAGAAAGGAGGGAGGAAGGAAGGAGGGAGGGGAAAAGGGGAGGAGGGGGAATTATACACTAAATGCACACTGCAGCCCCAATTGGTTTCAAGAAGACAGTTTTCTGACAATTGTTGAAGCCCAATTATATTGGACTGGCTGTGTCTTTACTGAGTGGTATGCTACACCGAGCCTCCATTTTGAACAACAAACATCTCTCATGCCAACCTTGTCAACTCCCGTATCCCACACATCTGTCTCCTTCAGAGAAGTGGAGCCTCTTCCTTTTGTGCTCCAGCTCTCGTTCGGTACGAAAGTTCTGAAATCCATACTCATATACTGTCTCACTTTGACAGTAACAGGTAGGCTATTAATCAGATGAAAGCACGGCTCGGCAGCGCAGTAAAGATGCTGCCACTTTAATGTGCCTTATTCTAATAACCACTCTGGGACATATACCTGAATCAATCATCTCTACTTTGAGAGTCTACTGAGTCTCTCCTGAGCTTTTGAATGGTTTTCTACTGTCTGTATTAACTGTTCAAACAGTGTAGGGTGTCTGTGTGTGTTTGTAGAGCGAGGATGACGTGACAGTCAGTCAGTGTAGGTGGATCTCATATTACTGTGTACCGTGAGAGGAACAAGTCTATGTCTCTTCCCAAACCACACCCTATTCCCTATATAGTACACTACTTTTGACCAGGACCCATAGGGAGGCAATGTTCAATTCATATGCCTTGGTAGTTAATTGTCTGGTTGACAAGGCCAGTCTGGAGAGCCTGGTAAAGTGTTTTTCTACAGCACATTGACATTACTAGATACAGAGTACTCATTGTTAGGCAGCATCGAAGATCTCGGTCAACATATGCACTTGATTTATCTTCAGCTCAGCAATTTTGGGGCTGTTCCGTTTATTTGATTGTGGAAAAATAAACCAATTACAGCCCAAGTATTTGAAAGTATTTGACATGTATGTGATTGACCCAGGTCTGCAATACACTGTATATCCCAGTTGACTTAGTGTCTAGTCATCCAACAGTCGCCTAGTGAGGTATGTATCAGATTATTTTTGGTCCTTTTTAAGAAGTTAACAAGCTAGAAAGAGTGGTTTTGTAAAAGCTATATATTTACACACTGAGTTTTTATCGTGACAGTGATGTCTAGCACTCTTCTTCTCTATTCACTGTAGGAGTGACTTTGTAATCCGCCTCCCAAGCTTATCTGAACTCACAACTAGGAGGAGAAAAAGTACAATTGTCTCCACATTCGTTTGAAGACCATTTCTCAGACAACCATGAATTATTTCAAATACAACACCATAAGAAATGCCTAATGAATTAATAAGTGTGCAGAGAAATGCCATTCACTCTGATATCAAAATGTAGCATAAAGCTATCCATTACCATCGTATATATTTTTTATAGTTTGCGTTATTAATTTAATCTTCTGATTTTAATTGGTTTTAATTTTCAATTAATAATCTTATTCAAAGAATAATCAGTTTGCTGTGTGTGTGCAGGCTTACTGAACCGGAGGAGCTCAAATCAAGAAGTTGATGAAAGTTGAACAAACAAATCTATACGCTATTGTCATCTTATTGTGTGTGTGCATGCGCATTCGTTCGTGCGTTCGTGTGTGTGAGTGTAGGCCCTGTCAGGTCAGGGCTGTGGGTAGGCAGTCATGCTTTGAGGAAGTGGTGGGCAGCCCATCTCCTCGGGGGGGGTTCTATCTCAGTGTGGATGATTAGATGGCTTGGGTCGGATTCCTGATTCCTGAGCCAGATCCAAGCTCTCCTATAGCCCAGAGGGATGGAGAGAGACTGGAAGAGAGAGAGAGAGAGGGAGCGATAGTGAGAGGGACAGAGAGAGAAGCTATAGCTCTATAGCTGTACCAGTAATCCCTCTGCTCTCTCAGGCTCAGTCCCCGGCCTGGGAGCCGCTGTTTATTGGCGTGTAATGGGATCAGGATGTGGCATAGTCAATATCAGAGCAAACATCGGCGAGTAAAGTGGCTGATCCGGGGGGAGATGAGAGGACTAATCCCTCTACAGCCCTGAGGAGATGCTCTCCCTCTCCTCCTCTCTCCTCTTCTCCATGGCTTTATTATCCCCCGATTGGCTTACTCTGCAGGCAAACACAGGGAGCCGTGGCCGAGTGGGATGAGGAGAGGGGGGCACAGGCTGCTAAATATACTGTGTGTGTGTATGTGTGTGTGTGCGCGCGCCGTGGAAGATGCTTTAGATTTATCTGTTTAGTTGCCGAGAGATTAAACCTGATAATCCCCTTTCTAAACCAAGACCCCCCACCCACTGGCGTCTCCTTTGGAATGACTTGAAGTGGCTGGATGTTTGAAATATAAGAAGCTCCACTCATTTTTGCCTTGTGCCGTTGTGCTTCGGTGATCAGAAAGAGAATTGACGCCCTTCTTATTGTCATCAACATCAATCTCAAATATTTTCTTATCGTTCCGCCCCCAAGGAGTGAGGTAATTGATTGGTGGGATTACTGTGGTAACATTTCATTTATTATGTTTTTATTGCATGTATCTTTTCCTATCATCTTGTTGGCGGTAGGCGATGATAAGATGAATATACTGTAGGAGTTGACTTGGATAGGAGAGCTCCTGGAGTTTGTCCTTCAGTTGATTGACTGTCAGTGCCTTTCAGTACTCAGAAAACCATTTCAATGTTGTCTGTAAGAAAAGGTGTGAGGTATAATTGAGGGTCATTGAAAGCTAGATACCTAGAAACTCAGACAGCCATCTGAAAATGACTGTTGATACTTTGAGAAGGAAGTACACGTATATCACTCCGACTATAAGTCAGAAATGCGTGGGTTGTGCATATTGTGTATTTTTTGAAAAGTTCAGTTTGAACTGATTCGAAGAAAGCCTTGAGTAAGATATTGTTTAAAAAACTGTCCATTCTACTTTTAATAACTTTTGGTTTGAGGTCAATAGTGCTCTTTGTATGAAGGCCTACAATCAGCCCAAGGTTCCGACTTCTGGCTGATTTCTTTCTTGAGCGGATGGTCAGGGGGCCAGAACATCATTACAAATCATTTGTAGACTGCAAATTGACAGCAAGGAAACACAAACCGATCAGTGGTGGTCAAATGTCAACATTGCTTACATTCATGTTTCTCTCCACTATGTGAGGGAATACCTTGGAACAGATTTCCCCAAATTATATATATTTTTTAACTAGGCAGGTCAGTTAAGAACAAATTCTTATTTACAATGACGGCCTACAAGGGAACAGTAGATTACATTTTTACATTGTCAGCTCGGGGATTCGATCCAGCAACCTTTTGGTTACTGGCCAAACGCTCTAACCACTAGGCCACCTGGAACTGATTTGCTGGTGTTTTTACAGCCTTTTTATGTCCAACAATTTAAAAAAAAAAATGTATTAAAAAAATGGGGGTCAAATACAATCACCCAGGAACCCTGACCTACAGTATGAGACTGAAGGTTACATTAAGATGTTTCAGGAAGAGTCCTTGTTACAGGAATGTCTGATGGACAATAGTCCTTAAGCATCACATTTCAACACAGGATGACTTTACTATCCCCCTCAGTGGACAATTTACCATCGAAGACATTATCTGGAACACAAGAACAATTACTGCACAACTAAATACATCCTTAGTACATGTAGAAAAGATAAAGGAAGGGAAGCACTGTTAGGGTACACACAAGTAGGTCTCTGTAGATCGAAGGAGCTCTTTGGTCAAAGGGGATGATTAGTCTTTAAAAATCAAGGAGGACCAAGGCACTCATCACCGAATTAAAATACATTTTATTTGTGAGGCATGTTCAATGGAACAAAGATTTTAAACCTCTTATCTTACCACTTATGTGCTTTACCTGGTAACTTACCTTACCTGCAGTTATTATCAACAGAGTCATTCCATTTTAGTTACCAGATTACGTATAGAGTTGTACTGTTTGGGCCGGGCGTAATGGCAGATGTTGCAGATGTCGCCAGGAACCTTCCCAACCATAATGTACACAGTATGTTATACACAGTATGTTATGGACTGTATTCAAATGACAGACTCTATGGTCTTCACACACACTGCATGTGGTACTTCCGGGCTCTGAGAGTCTTTGTATTGGTGTAATTTGTTTACCTACTCCTGCGGGTTTGTTTCCCGAGCGTTTGCATGTGAAGACCTTGAATTACGAGCCACCCCACACATCGCCCGGGCGTCAGACATGCCATCTTCTCCCCGCCCCGCTGCTCACAATTTCATGTCTTTTTTAACTCGCCTCAGCGTGGTATTTTCTTTCATCCCTTTTTCTCTCTCCCTCCTCCTCCCTTCCTTCTTTCTCCTCTTCTCCAGTTTGATGAATACTAAGTGTTTACCTTTGGTGGTGACATACTAAACGAATCATACAGGGGATTGTCCTTCTATTAGTAGTTTATTAGAGAATGGTCCTGTATTTTATCACATGATGATCACACAGACAATTTACATTTTCAACTGATCCAGTAGGTATACAATACTTTTTTGGTTTCTTTGGAATTCATTGAAACAAGCACCGCTGTGTACCATTTGGTGCTAGGTAGCAATTTGATGCTTTGTACAATTGTGGAATTGTGGAAATCTTTGAATAGGAAGAAAAATCAGACACTATTTCCTACACTTTCTCTGTGTGTACCAGGGGAAATAGGTCTGTAAAGCAAAGCGTTCAGGGGAAATAGGTCTGTAAAGCAAAGCGTTCAGTGGGTTTTCACCAGTAACCAATTCGGCAGGAGAAGGTCCCCCTCCATTCCTTTTCAACGAGGGCACGCAGAGAAATGTGCGGGGGATTGTGGGAAGGTGAGCGGCGAGAACCCTGCTAGCGGAGTGGTAGAACAAGTTGAGCTCTGCTCTGCTTTATTAACATTTAAAGTTGAGCTTTGCTCTGCTTTATGAACATTTAAAGTTGAGCTCTGCTCTGTGAACATTTAAAGTTGAGCTCTGCTCTGTGACCATTTAAAGTGGAGCTCTGCTCTGTGAACATTTAAAGTTGAGCTCTGCTCTGTGAACATTTAAAGTTGAGCTTTGCTCTGCTTTATGAACATTTAAAGTTGAGCTCTGCTCTGTGAATATTTAAAGTTGAGCTCTGCTCTGCTCTGTGAACATTTAAAGTTGAGCTCTGCTCTGTGAATATTTAAAGTTGAGCTCTGCTCTGCTCTGTGAACATTTAAAGTTGAGCTCTGCTCTGTGAACATTTAAAGTTGAGCTCTGCTCTGCTCTGTGAACATTTAAAGTGGAGCTCTGCTCTGTGAACATTTAAAGTTGAGCTCTGCTCTGCTCTGTGAACATTTAAAGTGGAGCTCTGCTCTGTGAACATTTAAAGTTGAGCTCTGCTCTGTGAACATTTAAAGTTGAGCTCTGCTCTGCTTTATGAACATTTAAAGTTGAGCTCTGCTCTGTGACCATTTAAAGTTGAGCTCTGCTCTGTGAACATTTAAAGTTGAGCTCTGCTCTGTGAGCATTTAAAGTGGAGCTCTGCTCTGCTCTGTGAGCATTTAAAGTGGAGCTCTACTCTGTGAACATTTAAAGTTGAGCTCTGCTCTGTGAACATTTAAAGTTGAGCTCTGCTCTGTGAACATTTAAAGTGGAGCTCTGCTCTGCTCTGTGAACATTTAAAGTGGAGCTCTGCTCTGTGAATATTTAAAGTGGAGCTCTGCTCTGCTCTGTGAACATTTAAAGTGGAGCTCTGCTTTATGAACATTTAAAGTTGAGCTCTGCTCTGTGAATATTTAAAGTGGAGCTCGGCTCTGCTCTGTGAACATTTAAAGTGGAGCTCTGCTTTATGAACATTTAAAGTTGAGCTCTGCTCTGTGAATATTTAAAGTGGAGCTCTGCTCTGCTCTGTGAACATTTAAAGTGGAGCTCTGCTTTATGAACATTTAAAGTTGAGCTCTGCTCTGTGACCATTTAAAGTTGAGCTCTGCTCTGTGAACATTTAAAGTTGAGCTCTGCTCTGCTCTGTGAACATTTAAAGTGGAGCTCTGCTCTGCTCTGTGAACATTTAAAGTGGAGCTCTGCTCTGCTCTGTGAACATTTAAAGTGGAGCTCTGCTCTGTGAACATTTAAAGTTGAGCTCTGCTCTGTGAACATTTAAAGTTGAGCTCTGCTTTATGAACATTTAAAGTTGAGCTCTGCTCTGTGAACATTTAAAGTTGAGCTCTGCTTTATGAACATTTAAAGTTGAGCTCTGCTCTGTGAACATTTAAAGTGGAGCTCTGCTCTGCTCTGTGAACATTTAAAGTTGAGCTCTGCTCTGTGAGCATTTAAAGTTGAGCTCTGCTCTGTGAACATTTAAAGTGGAGCTCTGCTCTGTGAACATTTAAAGTTGAGCTCTGCTCTGTGAACATTTAAAGTTGAGCTCTGCTCTGTGAACATTTAAAGTTGAGCTCTGCTCTGTGAACATTTAAAGTGGAGCTCTGCTCTGTGAACATTTAAAGTTGAGCTCTGCTCTGTGAGCATTTAAAGTGGAGCTCTGCTTTATGAACATTTAAAGTTGAGCTCTGCTCTGTGAACATTTAAAGTGGAGCTCTGCTCTGTGAACATTTAAAGTTGAGCTCTGCTCTGTGAGCATTTAAAGTTGAGCTCTGCTCTGCTCTGTGAACATTTAAAGTTGAGCTCTGCTCTGTGAACATTTAAAGTTGAGCTCTGCTCTGTGAACATTTAAAGTGGAGCTCTGCTCTGTGAACATTTAAAGTTGAGCTCTGCTCTGTGAGCATTTAAAGTGGAGCTCTGCTCTGTGAGCATTTAAAGTGGAGCTCTGCTCTGTGAACATTTAAAGTTGAGCTCTGCTCTGTGAACATTTAAAGTGGAGCTCTGCTCTGTGAACATTTAAAGTTGAGCTCTGCTCTGTGAACATTTAAAGTGGAGCTCTGCTCTGTGAGCATTTAAAGTGGAGCTCTGCTTTATGAACATTTAAAGTTGAGCTCTGCTCTGTGAACATTTAAAGTGGAGCTCTGCTCTGTGAACATTTAAAGTTGAGCTCTGCTCTGTGAACATTTAAAGTTGAGCTCTGCTCTGCTCTGTGAACATTTAAAGTTGAGCTCTGCTCTGTGAACATTTAAAGTGGAGCTCTGCTCTGCTCTGTGAACATTTAAAGTTGAGCTCTGCTCTGCTCTGTGAACATTTAAAGTTGAGCTCTGCTCTGCTCTGTGAACATTTAAAGTTGAGCTCTGCTCTGTGAACATTTAAAGTGGAGCTCTGCTCTGCTCTGTGAACATTTAAAGTTGAGCTCTGCTCTGTGAACATTTAAAGTGGAGCTCTGCTCTGCTCTGTGAACATTTAAAGTTGAGCTCTGCTCTGTGAACATTTAAAGTTGAGCTCTGCTCTGTGAACATTTAAAGTTGAGCTCTGCTCTGCTCTGTGAACATTTAAAGTTGAGCTCTGCTCTGTGACCATTTAAAGTTGAGCTCTGCTCTGTGAACATTTAAAGTGGAGCTCTGCTCTGTGAACATTTAAAGTTGAGCTCTGCTCTGCTCTGTGACCATTTAAAGTTGAGCTCTGCTCTGTGAGCATTTAAAGTGGAGCTCTGCTCTGTGACCATTTAAAGTTGAGCTCTGCTCTGTGAACATTTAAAGTGGAGCTCTGCTCTGCTCTGTGAACATTTAAAGTGGAGCTCTGCTCTGTGAATATTTAAAGTGGAGCTCTGCTCTGCTCTGTGAACATTTAAAGTGGAGCTCTGCTTTATGAACATTTAAAGTTGAGCTCTGCTCTGTGAATATTTAAAGTGGAGCTCGGCTCTGCTCTGTGAACATTTAAAGTGGAGCTCTGCTTTATGAACATTTAAAGTTGAGCTCTGCTCTGTGAACATTTAAAGTGGAGCTCTGCTCTGCTCTGTGAACATTTAAAGTGGAGCTCTGCTCTGCTCTGTGACCATTTAAAGTTGAGCTCTGCTCTGTGAACATTTAAAGTGGAGCTCTGCTCTGCTCTGTGAACATTTAAAGTTGAGCTCTGCTCTGCTCTGTGAACATTTAAAGTGGAGCTCTGCTCTGCTCTGTGAACATTTAAAGTGGAGCTCTGCTCTGCTCTGTGAACATTTAAAGTGGAGCTCTGCTCTGTGAACATTTAAAGTTGAGCTCTGCTCTGTGAACATTTAAAGTTGAGCTCTGCTCTGTGAACATTTAAAGTTGAGCTCTGCTCTGCTCTGTGATCATTTAAAGTTGAGCTCTGCTTTATGAACATTTAAAGTTGAGCTCTGCTCTGTGAACATTTAAAGTGGAGCTCTGCTTTATGAACATTTAAAGTTGAGCTCTGCTCTGTGACCATTTAAAGTTGAGCTCTGCTTTATGAACATTTAAAGTTGAGCTCTGCTCTGTGAACATTTAAAGTGGAGCTCTGCTCTGCTCTGTGAACATTTAAAGTGGAGCTCTGCTCTGTGAACATTTAAAGTTGAGCTCTGCTCTGTGAACATTTAAAGTGGAGCTCTGCTCTGTGAACATTTAAAGTTGAGCTCTGCTCTGTGAGCATTTAAAGTGGAGCTCTGCTTTATGAACATTTAAAGTTGAGCTCTGCTCTGTGAACATTTAAAGTGGAGCTCTGCTCTGTGAACATTTAAAGTTGAGCTCTGCTCTGTGAGCATTTAAAGTTGAGCTCTGCTCTGCTCTGTGAACATTTAAAGTGGAGCTCTGCTCTGTGAACATTTAAAGTTGAGCTCTGCTCTGTGAACATTTAAAGTGGAGCTCTGCTCTGCTCTGTGAGCATTTAAAGTGGAGCTCTGCTCTGTGAGCATTTAAAGTGGAGCTCTGCTTTATGAACATTTAAAGTTGAGCTCTGCTCTGTGAACATTTAAAGTGGAGCTCTGCTCTGTGAACATTTAAAGTTGAGCTCTGCTCTGTGAACATTTAAAGTGGAGCTCTGCTCTGTGAGCATTTAAAGTGGAGCTCAGCTTTATGAACATTTAAAGTTGAGCTCTGCTCTGTGAACATTTAAAGTGGAGCTCTGCTCTGTGAACATTTAAAGTTGAGCTCTGCTCTGCTCTGTGAACATTTAAAGTGGAGCTCTGCTCTGTGAACATTTAAAGTTGAGCTCTGCTCTGCTTTATGAACATTTAAAGTTGAGCTCTGCTCTGCTCTGTGAACATTTAAAGTTGAGCTCTGCTCTGTGAACATTTAAAGTTGAGCTCTGCTCTGTGAACATTTAAAGTTGAGCTCTGCTCTGCTTTATGAACATTTAAAGTTGAGCTCTGCTCTGCTCTGTGAACATTTAAAGTGGAGCTCTGCTCTGTGAACATTTAAAGTTGAGCTCTGCTCTGTGAACATTTAAAGTTGAGCTCTGCTCTGCTTTATGAACATTTAAAGTTGAGCTCTGCTCTGCTCTGTGAACATTTAAAGTGGAGCTCTGCTCTGTGAACATTTAAAGTGGAGCTCTGCTCTGTGAACATTTAAAGTTGAGCTCTGCTCTGTGAACATTTAAAGTTGAGCTCTGCTCTGTGAACATTTAAAGTTGAGCTCTGCTCTGTGAACATTTAAAGTTGAGCTCTGCTCTGTGAACATTTAAAGTGGAGCTCTGCTCTGTGAACATTTAAAGTTGAGCTCTGCTTTATGAACATTTAAAGTTGAGCTCTGCTCTGTGTACATTTAAAGTTGAGCTCTGCTCTGTGAACATTTAAAGTTGAGCTCTGCTCTGTGAGCATTTAAAGTGGAGCTCTGCTCCGTGAACATTTAAAGTTGAGCTCTGCTCTGCTCTGTGAGCATTTAAAGTTGAGCTCTGCTCTGTGAACATTTAAAGTGGAGCTCTGCTCTGTGAATATTTAAAGTTGAGCTCTGCTCTGCTCTGTGAACATTTAAAGTGGAGCTCTGCTCTGTGAACATTTAAAGTTGAGCTCTGCTCTGTGAGCATTTAAAGTTGAGCTCTGCTCTGCTCTGTGAACATTTAAAGTGGAGCTCTGCTCTGTGAACATTTAAAGTTGAGCTCTGCTCTGTGAACATTTAAAGTGGAGCTCTGCTCTGCTTTATGAACATTTAAAGTGGAGCTCTGCTTTATGAACATTTAAAGTTGAGCTCTGCTCTGTGACCATTTAAAGTTGAGCTCTGCTCTGTGAACATTTAAAGTGGAGCTCTGCTCTGCTTTATGAACATTTAAAGTTGAGCTCTGCTCTGCTCTGTGAACATTTAAAGTGGAGCTCTGCTCTGTGAACATTTAAAGTTGAGCTCTGCTCTGCTCTGTGAACATTTAAAGTGGAGCTCTGCTCTGTGAACATTTAAAGTTGAGCTCTGCTCTGCTTTATGAACATTTAAAGTGGAGCTCTGCTCTGCTCTGTGAACATTTAAAGTTGAGCTCTGCTCTGCTTTATGAACATTTAAAGTTGAGCTCTGCTCTGTGAACATTTAAAGTGGAGCTCTGCTCTGTGAACATTTAAAGTTGAGCTCTGCTCTGTGAACATTTAAAGTTGAGCTCTGCTCTGCTCTGTGAACATTTAAAGTGGAGCTCTGCTCTGTGAACATTTAAAGTGGAGCTCTGCTCTGTGAACATTTAAAGTGGAGCTCTGCTCTGTGAGCATTTAAAGTGGAGCTCTGCTCTGTGAACATTTAAAGTGGAGCTCTGCTCTGTGAGCATTTAAAGTGGAGCTCTGCTCTGTGAACATTTAAAGTTGAGCTCTGCTCTGTGAGCATTTAAAGTGGAGCTCTGCTCTGTGAACATTTAAAGTTGAGCTCTGCTCTGCTCTGTGAACATTTAAAGTGGAGCTCTGCTCTGTGAGCATTTAAAGTGGAGCTCTGCTCTGTGAGCATTTAAAGTTGAGCTCTGCTCTGTGAGCATTTAAAGTGGAGCTCTGCTCTGTGAACATTTAAAGTGGAGCTCTGCTCTGTGAACATTTAAAGTTGAGCTCTGCTCTGTGAACATTTAAAGTGGAGCTCTGCTCTGTGAGCATTTAAAGTGGAGCTCTGCTCTGTGAACATTTAAAGTTGAGCTCTGCTCTGTGAACATTTAAAGTTGAGCTCTGCTCTGCTCTGTGAGCATTTAAAGTTGAGCTCTGCTCTGCTTTATGAACATTTAAAGTGGAGCTCTGCTCTGCTCTGTGAACATTTACAGTTGAGCTCTGCTCTGTTTTATGAACATTTAAAGTTGAGCTCTGCTCTGTGAACATTTAAAGTGGAGCTCTGCTCTGTGAACATTTAAAGTTGAGCTCTGCTCTGTGAACATTTAAAGTTGAGCTCTGCTCTGCTCTGTGAACATTTAAAGTGGAGCTCTGCTCTGTGAGCATTTAAAGTGGAGCTCTGCTCTGTGAACATTTAAAGTGGAGCTCTGCTCTGTGAGCATTTAAAGTGGAGCTCTGCTCTGTGAACATTTAAAGTGGAGCTCTGCTCTGTGAGCATTTAAAGTGGAGCTCTGCTCTGTGAACATTTAAAGTTGAGCTCTGCTCTGTGAGCATTTAAAGTGGAGCTCTGCTCTGTGAACATTTAAAGTTGAGCTCTGCTCTGCTCTGTGAACATTTAAAGTGGAGCTCTGCTCTGTGAGCATTTAAAGTTGAGCTCTGCTCTGTGAGCATTTAAAGTTGAGCTCTGCTCTGTGAGCATTTAAAGTGGAGCTCTGCTCTGTGAACATTTAAAGTGGAGCTCTGCTCTGTGAACATTTAAAGTTGAGCTCTGCTCTGTGAACATTTAAAGTGGAGCTCTGCTCTGTGAGCATTTAAAGTGGAGCTCTGCTCTGTGAACATTTAAAGTGGAGCTCTGCTCTGTGAGCATTTAAAGTGGAGCTCTGCTCTGTGAACATTTAAAGTTGAGCTCTGCTCTGTGAACATTTAAAGTTGAGCTCTGCTCTGCTCTGTGAGCATTTAAAGTTGAGCTCTGCTCTGTGAGCATTTAAAGTGGAGCTCTGCTCTGTGAACATTTAAAGTGGAGTTCTGCTCTGTGAACATTTAAAGTTGAGCTCTGCTCTGTGAGCATTTCAAGTGGAGCTCTGCTCTGTGAACATTTAAAGTTGAGCTCTGCTCTGTGAGCATTTAAAGTGGAGCTCTACTCTGTGAACATTTAAAGTTGAGCTCTGCTCTGTGAACATTTAAAGTGGAGCTCTACTCTGTGAACATTTAAAGTGGAGCTCTGCTCTGTGAACATTTAAAGTTGAGCTCTTCTCTGTGAACATTTAAAGTGGAGCTCTGCTCTGTGAGCATTTAAAGTGGAGCTCTGCTCTGTGAACATTTAAAGTTGAGCTCTGCTCTGCTCTGTGAGCATTTAAAGTTGAGCTCTGCTCTGTGAACATTTAAAGTTGAGCTCTGCTCTGTGAGCATTTAAAGTTGAGCTCTGCTCTGTGAGCATTTAAAGTGGAGCTCTGCTCTGTGAACATTTAAAGTTGAGCTCTGCTCTGTGAACATTTAAAGTGGAGCTCTGCTCTGTGAGCATTTAAAGTGGAGCTCTGCTCTGTGAACATTTAAAGTTGAGCTCTGCTCTGTGAGCATTTAAATTTGAGCTCTGCTCTGTTAGCATTTAAAGTGGAGCTCTGCTCTGTGAACATTTAAAGTGGAGCTCTGCTCTGTGAACATTTAAAGTTGAGCTCTGCTCTGTGAACATTTAAAGTGGAGCTCTGCTCTGTGAGCATTTAAAGTGGAGCTCTGCTCTGTGAACATTTAAAGTGGAGCTCTGCTCTGCTCTGTGAACATTTAAAGATGAGCTCTGCTTTGTGAATATTTAAAGTTGAGCTCTGCTTTATGAACATTTAAAGTTGAGCTCTGCTCTGTGAACATTTAAAGTTGAGCTCTGCTCTGTGAACATTTAAAGTGGAGCTCTGCTCTGTGAACATTTAAAGTTGAGCTCTGCTTTATGAACATTTAAAGTTGAGCTCTGCTCTGTGACCATTTAAAGTTGAGCTCTGCTCTGTGAACATTTAAAGTTGAGCTCTGCTCTGCTTTATGAACATTTAAAGTTGAGCTCTGCTCTGCTCTGTGAACATTTAAAGTGGAGCTCTGCTCTGTGAACATTTAAAGTTGAGCTCTGCTTTATGAACATTTAAAGTTGAGCTCTGCTCTGTGAACATTTAAAGTGGAGCTCTGCTCTGTGAGCATTTAAAGTTGAGCTCTGCTCTGCTTTATGAACATTTAAAGTGGAGCTCTGCTCTGCTCTGTGAACATTTAAAGTTGAGCTCTGCTCTGCTTTATGAACATTTAAAGTTGAGCTCTGCTCTGCTCTGTGAACATTTAAAGTGGAGCTCTGCTCTGTGAACATTTAAAGTTGAGCTCTGCTCTGTGAACATTTAAAGTTGAGCTCTGCTCTGTGAACATTTAAAGTTGAGCTCTGCTCTGTGAGCATTTAAAGTGGAGCTCTGTCTGTGAACATTTAAAGTGGAGCTCTGCTCTGTGAGCATTTAAAGTGGAGCTCTGCTCTGTGAACATTTAAAGTGGAGCTCTGCTCTGTGAGCATTTAAAGTGGAGCTCTGCTCTGTGAACATTTAAAGTTGAGCTCTGCTCTGTGAGCATTTAAAGTGGAGCTCTGCTCTGTGAACATTTAAAGTTGAGCTCTGCTCTGCTCTGTGAACATTTAAAGTGGAGCTCTGCTCTGTGAGCATTTAAAGTGGAGCTCTGCTCTGTGAGCATTTAAAGTTGAGCTCTGCTCTGTGAGCATTTAAAGTGGAGCTCTGCTCTGTGAACATTTAAAGTGGAGCTCTGCTCTGTGAACATTTAAAGTTGAGCTCTGCTCTGTGAACATTTAAAGTGGAGCTCTGCTCTGTGAGCATTTAAAGTGGAGCTCTGCTCTGTGAACATTTAAAGTTGAGCTCTGCTCTGTGAACATTTAAAGTTGAGCTCTGCTCTGCTCTGTGAGCATTTAAAGTTGAGCTCTGCTCTGCTTTATGAACATTTAAAGTGGAGCTCTGCTCTGCTCTGTGAACATTTACAGTTGAGCTCTGCTCTGTTTTATGAACATTTAAAGTTGAGCTCTGCTCTGTGAACATTTAAAGTGGAGCTCTGCTCTGTGAACATTTAAAGTTGAGCTCTGCTCTGTGAACATTTAAAGTTGAGCTCTGCTCTGCTCTGTGAACATTTAAAGTGGAGCTCTGCTCTGTGAGCATTTAAAGTGGAGCTCTGCTCTGTGAACATTTAAAGTGGAGCTCTGCTCTGTGAGCATTTAAAGTGGAGCTCTGCTCTGTGAACATTTAAAGTGGAGCTCTGCTCTGTGAGCATTTAAAGTGGAGCTCTGCTCTGTGAACATTTAAAGTTGAGCTCTGCTCTGTGAGCATTTAAAGTGGAGCTCTGCTCTGTGAACATTTAAAGTTGAGCTCTGCTCTGCTCTGTGAACATTTAAAGTGGAGCTCTGCTCTGTGAGCATTTAAAGTGGAGCTCTGCTCTGTGAGCATTTAAAGTTGAGCTCTGCTCTGTGAGCATTTAAAGTGGAGCTCTGCTCTGTGAACATTTAAAGTGGAGCTCTGCTCTGTGAACATTTAAAGTTGAGCTCTGCTCTGTGAACATTTAAAGTGGAGCTCTGCTCTGTGAGCATTTAAAGTGGAGCTCTGCTCTGTGAACATTTAAAGTGGAGCTCTGCTCTGTGAGCATTTAAAGTGGAGCTCTGCTCTGTGAACATTTAAAGTTGAGCTCTGCTCTGTGAACATTTAAAGTTGAGCTCTGCTCTGCTCTGTGAGCATTTAAAGTTGAGCTCTGCTCTGTGAGCATTTAAAGTGGAGCTCTGCTCTGTGAACATTTAAAGTGGAGTTCTGCTCTGTGAACATTTAAAGTTGAGCTCTGCTCTGTGAGCATTTAAAGTGGAGCTCTGCTCTGTGAACATTTAAAGTTGAGCTCTGCTCTGTGAGCATTTAAAGTTGAGCTCTGCTCTGTGAACATTTAAAGTTGAGCTCTGCTCTGTGAGCATTTAAAGTGGAGCTCTGCTCTGTGAACATTTAAAGTGGAGCTCTGCTCTGTGAACATTTAAAGTTGAGTTCTTCTCTGTGAACATTTAAAGTGGAGCTCTGCTCTGTGAGCATTTAAAGTGGAGCTCTGCTCTGTGAACATTTAAAGTTGAGCTCTGCTCTGCTCTGTGAGCATTTAAAGTTGAGCTCTGCTCTGTGAACATTTAAAGTTGAGCTCTGCTCTGTGAGCATTTAAAGTTGAGCTCTGCTCTGTGAGCATTTAAAGTGGAGCTCTGCTCTGTGAACATTTAAAGTGGAGCTCTGCTCTGTGAACATTTAAAGTTGAGCTCTGCTCTGTGAGCATTTAAAGTGGAGCTCTGCTCTGTGAACATTTAAAGTTGAGCTCTGCTCTGTGATCATTTAAAGTTGAGCTCTGCTCTGTGAGCATTTAAAGTGGAGCTCTACTCTGTGAACATTTAAAGTGGAGCTCTGCTCTGTGAACATTTAAAGTTGAGCTCTTCTCTGTGAACATTTAAAGTGGAGCTCTGCTCTGTGAGCATTTAAAGTGGAGCTCTGCTCTGTGAACATTTAAAGTTGAGCTCTGCTCTGCTCTGTGAGCATTTAAAGTTGAGCTCTGCTCTGTGAACATTTAAAGTTGAGCTCTGCTCTGTGAACATTTAAAGTGGAGCTCTGCTCTGTGAACATTTAAAGTGGAGCTCTGCTCTGTGAGCATTTAAAGTGGAGCTCTGCTCTGTGAACATTTAAAGTTGAGCTCTGCTCTGTGAGCATTTAAAGTTGAGCTCTGCTCTGTGAGCATTTAAAGTGGAGCTCTGCTCTGTGAACATTTAAAGTGGAGCTCTGCTCTGTGAACATTTAAAGTTGAGCTCTTCTCTGTGAACATTTAAAGTGGAGCTCTGCTCTGTGAACATTTAAAGTTGAGCTCTGCTCTGCTCTGTGAGCATTTAAAGTTGAGCTCTGCTCTGTGAACATTTAAAGTTGAGCTCTGCTCTGTGACCATTTAAAGTGGAGCTCTGCTCTGTGAACATTTAAAGTTGAGCTCTGCTCTGCTCTGTGAACATTTAAAGTTGAGCTCTGCTCTGTGAGCATTTAAAGTGGAGCTCTGCTCTGTGAGCATTTAAAGTGGAGCTCTGCTCTGTGAGCATTTAAAGTTGAGCTCTGCTCTGTGAACATTTAAAGTTGAGCTCTGCTCTGTGAGCATTTAAAGTGGAGCTCTGCTCTGTGAACATTTAAAGTTGAGCTCTGCTCTGTGAACATTTAAAGTTGAGCTCTGCTCTGTGAACATTTAAAGTTGAGCTCTGCTCTGTGAACATTTAAAGTGGAGCTCTGCTCTGCTCTGTGACCATTTAAAGTTGAGCTCTGCTCTGCTCTGTGACCATTTAAAGTTGAGCTCTGCTCTGTGAACATTTAAAGTTGAGCTCTGCTCTGCTCTGTGACCATTTAAAGTTGAGCTCTGCTCTGTGAATATTTAAAGTGGAGCTCTGCTCTGTGAGCATTTAAAGTGGAGCTCTGCTCTGTGAGCAGTTAAAGTTGAGCTCTGCTCTGCGAACATTTAAAGTGGAGCTCTGCTCTGCTCTGCTTTATGAACATTTAAAGTGGAGCTCTGCTCTGTGAGCATTTAAAGTGGAGCTCTGCTCTGTGAGCATTTAAAGTGGAGCTCTGCTCTGTGAGCAGTTAAAGTTGAGCTCTGCTCTGCGAACATTTAAGTGGAGCTCTGCTCTGCTCTGCTTTATGAACATTTAAAGTTGAGCTCTGCTCTGTGAACATTTAAAGTGGAGCTCTGCTCTGCTCTGCTTTATGAACATTTAAAGTGGAGCTCTGCTCTGTGAGCATTTAAAGTGGAGCTCTGCTCTGTGAGCATTTAAAGTTGAGCTCTGCTCTGTGAACATTTAAAGTTGAGCTCTGCTCTGTGAGCATTTAAAGTGGAGCTCTGCTCTGTGAACATTTAAAGTTGAGCTCTGCTCTGTGAACATTTAAAGTGGAGCTCTGCTCTGTGAGCATTTAAAGTGGAGCTCTGCTCTGTGAGCATTTAAAGTGGAGCTCTGCTCTGTGAGCAGTTAAAGTTGAGCTCTGCTCTGCGAACATTTAAAGTTAGGATCCCTTCAGTAGTCTACTCTCTCCCTTCAGTAGTCTACTCTCTCCCTTCAGTAGCCTACACTCTCCCTTCAGTAGCCTACTCTCTCCCTTCAGTATCCTACTCTCTCCCTTCAGTAGTCTACTCTCTCCCTTCAGTAGTCTACTCTCTCCCTTCAGTAGTCTACTCTCTCCCTTCAGTAGCCTACTCTCTCCCTTCAGTAGTCTACTCTCTCTTCTTCAGTAGCCTACTCTCTCCCTTCAGTAGTCTACTCTCTCCCTTCAGTAGTCTACTCTCTCCCTTCAGTAGCCTACTCTCTCCCTTCAGTAGTCTACTCTCTCTTCTTCAGTAGCCTACTCTCTCCCTTCAGTAGTCTACTCTCTCCCTTCAGTAGCCTACTCTCTCCCTTCAGTAGTCTACTCTCTCTTCTTCAGTAGCCTACTCTCTCCCTTCAGTATCCTACTCTCTCCCTTCAGTAGCCTACTCTCTCCCTACAGTAGCCTACTCTCTCCCTTCAGTAGCTTACTCTCTCCCTTCAGTAGTCTACTCTCTCCCTTCAGTAGTCTACTCTCTCCCTTCAGTAGTCTACTCTCTCCCTTCAGTAGTCTACTCTCTCCCTTCAGTAGTCTACTCTCTCGCTTCAGTAGTCTACTTTCTCCCTTCAGTCGTCTACTCTCTCCCTTCAGTAGTCTACTCTCTCCCTTCAGTAGCCTACTCTCTCCCTTCAGTATCCTACTCTCTCCCTTCAGTAGCCTACTCTCTCCCTACAGTAGCCTACTCTCTCCCTTCAGTAGCTTACTCTCTCCCTTCAGTAGTCTACTCTCTCCCTTCAGTAGTCTACTCTCCCTTCAGTAGTCTACTCTCTCCCTTCAGTAGTCTACTTTCTCCCTTCAGTCGTCTACTCTCTCCCTTCAGTAGTCTACTCTCTCCCTTCAGTAGTCTACTCTCTCCCTTCAGTAGCCTACTCTCTCCCTTCAGTAGTCTACTCTCTCTTCTTCAGTAGCCTACTCTCTCCCTTCAGTAGTCTACTCTCTCCCTTCAGTAGTCTACTCTCTCCCTTCAGTAGCCTACTCTCTCCCTTCAGTAGTCTACTCTCTCTTCTTCAGTAGCCTACTCTCTCCCTTCAGTAGCCTACTCTCTCCCTTCAGTAGTCTACTCTCTCTTCTTCAGTAGCCTACTCTCTCCCTTCAGTAGTCTAATCTCTCCCTTCAGTAGCCTACTCTCTCCCTTCAGTAGTCTACTCTCTCTTCTTCAGTAGCCTACTCTCTCCCTACAGTAGCCTACTCTCTCACTACAGTAGCCTACTCTCTCCCTTCAGTAGCTTACTCTCTCCCTTCAGTAGCCTACTCTCTCCCTTCAGTAGCCTACTCTCTCCCTACAGTAGCCTACTCTCTCCCTTCAGTAGCTTACTCTCTCCCTTCAGTAGTCTACTCTCTCCCTTCAGTAGTCTACTCTCTCCCTTCAGTAGTCTACTCTCTCCCTTCAGTATCCTACTCTCTCCCTTCAGTAGCCTACTCTCTCCCTTCAGTATCCTACTCTCTCCCTTCAGTAGCCTACTCTCTCCCTTCAGTAGCCTACTCTCTCCCTTCAGTAGCCTACTCTTTCCCTTCAGTAGCCTACTCTCTCCCTACAGTAGCCTACTCTCTCCCTTCAGTAGTCTACTCTCTCCCTACAGTATCCTACTCTCTCCCTTCAGTAGCCTACTCTCTCCCTTCAGTAGCCTACTCTCTCCCTTCAGTAGCCTACTCTCTCCCTTCAGTAGCCTACTCTCTCCCTTCAGTAGCCTACTCTCTCCCTTCAGTATCCTACTCTCTCCCTTCAGTAGTCTACTCTCTCCCTTCAGTAGTCTACTCTCTCCCTTCAGTAGCCTACTCTCTCCCTTCAGTAGTCTACTCTCTCCCTTCAGTAGCCTACTCTCTCCCTTCAGTAGCCTACTCTCTCCCTTCAGTATCCTACTCTCTCCCTTCAGTAGTCTACTCTCTCCCTTCAGTAGTCTACTCTCTCCCTTCAGTAGCCTACTTTCTCCCTTCAGTAGTCTACTGCAAATTAAAGCATTCCCTACCGTAGTCGCTCCCTACAGTACTGTAAAACAAAGCGTTACCTATAGTAGTGTAAACAAAAGTTTTCCCTAAAGTACTGTAATCCCAAGTATTCCCTACAGTAGCGTAAACCAAAGTGTTCCCTACAGTACTGGCTCCCTACAGTACTGTAAACCCAAGACAGTACTCCTGTCTCTAGCTCAGTGTCTTAGCAGGGTCTTCAACGGAGACGTCAGTGTTTAATGCACCCCATGATTAGTTTACCTTCCTATGATTGGAAATTAATTAAACTGATTAAAACGGATCCCGCCGGAGGGGCCACACTCTGAGACACAGCTCAGTCCCTCGAGAGAATGAGAGAAAGAGCAAGGGAAAGAGAGTAGAGAACGAGAGTAAAACGAGAGAGAAGGAGAGAAAAATTGAGAGCGGAAGAGAAAGAGAGATCAAGAGAGAGAGAGAGCTTGAAGAGGAGAGAGGCTCATTTGAGTCCCGACAGAATGCAATCAGCTCTCCTGCGGCATCCTAATGAAATCAATAAGAGATGGGAGATGTTTGCGTTAACAAGGCAGCTCTCTGGTCTCACCCTCCTATCTGTTTAGACAATAGACTGAGTCTTGTTAGATCCATCAGCATCATTCAGGACTGCTCATCTAGGTGACCAGTGAGACAGGACAACAGATGAGTTTGGCAAAACATTGTTAGCGAGTTCAGTATGGACACTATTTCCCCCCAATTTGCAGCTGAGGCCCTCTGTCCTTCCGTCAAGCCCGTTCTCACTGACGACATCTCATTTAGACACAGGGGAAGTATGTGCTGGCTACAATTTTTTGCTTTGGGTAACCCGGTAACACATTTACATTTTAGTCACTAAGCATGTCAGCGTCGTGTTTCTAAAACTTCCCCCCACTGCCCTCTCCTCCTCATCCAGGTGAATATTATGGGGTGAGAGAGAGAGAGAGAGAGAGAGAGAGAGAGAGAGAGAGAGAGAGAGAGAGAGAGAGAGAGAGAGAGAGAGAGAGAGAGAGAGAGAGAGAGAGAGAGAGAGAGAGAAAAAAAAAAGTGCGTGCGTGCGTGCGTGCGTGCGTGCGTGCGTGTGTAGAGGTTTAGGGGGCAGAGAGATTATTAGGGAGGGGTTTCCATAGTGATGAGGCCCTAGCTCTCTGAGTGCTTCTTCCCAGAAGGCTAATTGGTATGCGTCTCTCGGCCGGCCTTCTCCCTCTTCCTAACCACAACCCCCTGCCTCTAACAACGTATACTACTGGAGACTCCACTCCTCCTTTGTTTCTACCCTTTCTTTTTTCTCTCTCTTTTACGCCCCCTCCTTCTGGTGCAGGCATGGACCCAGACACTGTACGTCTAGAAGTGATTGACGAGTGACTGGCACTGGCAGAAGATGTTCAGTGGTACTGTGGCAAGGCAGAGATTGTAGTAAAGGAGTTGTGCCTGTCTATGGATGGAGGCTGGCTGCTTGACTGGAAGATGCCTGGGTAGAAGGTACCACAGCAGTTCGACACGTGGGGTCTCTGCCACCTGCTGCACAGAGCTATAGGACAGAAAGTGGACACCTCGTGGGACAAACAACAGAAAACAACCAACGTCCAAATATGTTGCAACGTGACATTTCTTCAATTAGACAACCAGGAAACCAAAAAGAAAGAAATGAATGGCACCTGTGAAGGTTTAGCCACACCATCTTCCACCCATGCATGTTACTGTATAATAATCTCCCCATGCGGAGTCGTTTCACACTCTCCCAGGCAGGCACAAAATTCTTAACAGGTCGCCTCACACCCGCGTCTTCTCTACTTGTAACCAGTTGATTTAATGTGCCTCCCACATCCAGCCAGGCGAGCATGTAAAAGACTAATTGACAAATGCTTTAAATCATTTCTAATTAGCACAAGTGCAATAATAATTGGCCGGGTAATGGGAGTGCTAATTAGCGGTAGCAGTGTGTGTGGGAGTTGTGTGTGGTTGAGTGAGCCCGGCAGGGGTGCAGATGGAACAGTGCCACTCGAGAAGAGGGGGCTCTTGTAGGGCCAAGGGGCCAGACAGAGAGGCCCTTTGTTCCCATGGCTGTCTTGCGGGTGGCCCCCCAGCTCCGCCTGGGAGGAGAAGGACCAGGGGGTTTTGTCTCGCTGCTGCTAATTGAATCTGTAACCAGCCTCTGGACGCGGCTGGGCTGTGTTTTGGAGGAGCGTTGTCGACTGACTGGTCTCGCCATTTAAAAAAATATATCACCTGCTGGAGAACATACGAGAAAAAGGTCTCACTGTTGTCTGTCTGTTGTCACTACTTTCTCTGCTGAAAGAGGAAATCTCAGTGGACAGTGGACATGGAGGCTTACTTAGATACTGTATATTACGGAAACCTAAACTACTCATTCCTTCATTGGTTTGTGTTGACATTTGATACCATGAAGGCGAATCCTAACTAGCTTGTGTAACTTGAAATTGGTCTTATCTGCCATTGATTCAGCTCAGGGTTTGACCATTTGGGACTATTCCATTGGTTCCATTGTACTGGGAACACATAATGCATCTCATTTAATACAATTGAGTCTTGTAGAAATGCATATTTCATTTTTTAAATATCCGTCTCAAAGGGCCACTTTTGTAATATGTGTTTGACCCAGGTGTGAAACTGACTGTGATTGACATGCCTGTACTCTTTTACATTCTCCCATCATTGATCACATGCAGTCTAACGGTTGGCTCTAATTGCTGTCTGATCATATGCGACATAGTGGATTGGCGACTAATTCCCTGCTAATAAGCACTTCATTAAGGTATTTTACCACCTTGTCCCGGTCGCCAAATTATCCTGGATAATTAGCTGCTAACTGCTATGACTATTTCAGTACTGATTTACTTTACAGTTTTGTTTCAAATGGTATTAACATAGACTTTAACGGTGGCTACCTGGTACCAAATTATATTTAGCTATATTTTTCCAAGAATCCCAAACTAAAAGTATTACTAAGTAGTAATGATGTCATTATTCTAATTATATCTGCTCTATGTGCTCATACTATTGATAGCATGTTAATGTACCTTTCAGCGGCCCACAAAGATGGAATACAGTATAATAGCACTCCAGTTTTTGCTACCTAAAACATTGGCATTTCCTCGCTGTCTATGCTCTTCATTCGGTTGCTAATGTTGCATATTGCATCTTGTGCTAATTGGCTAATTGCAAATCCTTAAAGGGAAACTTTACCGCTAAACACTATTTGAGGTGTTATTCCAGTCTCCCTACATCCTTATGAGTGATGAGCGGTGTTTCAGACATAATTATTATAATTATTCATTTTTGCACCGGGAGAGTTCAGCCAATGACGTCATTGATTGAGCCTGATGTCTGATCTTAAATGAAGTGAGTCATGTTTTGAAGCAATTATTGTGGCCTTTGTGTTTCGCCGATTGCACGATCACGCTAGTAGTGAGTAGATATTGTTGTCCTTGTTCATTAGAGCTATTGCACTATCTGCCACGACATTGCAGGATATCTCGACTTTTTGGGCTACTTCTAAATTGCACTGCTGCCACCATGGCATTTCTCTTAAAATAATAATATACAGTACCAGTCAAAAGTTTGGACGCACCTACTCATTCCAGGGTTTTTCTTTATTTTTACTATTTTCTACATTGTAGAATAATAGTGAAGACATCAAAACTATGAAATAACACATATTGAATCATGTAGTAACCAAAAAAGTGTTAAACAAATCAAAATATATTTTATATTTGAGATTCTTCAAAGTAGCCACCCTTTTCTTGATGACAGCTTTGCACACTCTTGGCATTCTCTCAACCAGCTTCACCTGGAATGCTTTTCCAACAGTCTTGAAGGAGTTCCCACATATGCTGAGCACTTGTTGGATGCTTTCCCTTCACTCTGCGGTCTAACTCATCCCAAACCATCTCAAATGGGTTGAGGTCAGGTGATTGTGGAGGCCAGGTCATCTGATGCAGCACTCCATCGCTCTCCTTCTTTGTCAAATAGCTCTTACACAGCCTGGAGGTTTGTTGGGTCATTGTCCCGTCGAAAAACAAATGATACTCCAGATACTCAACTAGTCTAAAGAAGGCCAGTTTTATTGTTTCTTTAATCAGAACAACCGTTTTCAGCTCTACTAACATAATTGCAAAGGGGTTTTCTAATGATCAATGAGACTTTTAAAATTATAAACTTGGATTAGCTAACACAACGTGCCATTGGAACACAGGAGTGATGGTTGCTGAGAATGGGCCTCTGTACGCCTATGTAGATATTCCATTCAAAATCAGCCATTTCCAGCTACAATAGACATCTACAACATTAACAATGTCTACACTGTACTTCTGATCAATTTGATGTTATTTTAATGGACAAAAAAACGTGTTTTTCTTTAAAAAACAAGGACATTTCTAAGTGTCCCCAAACTTTGTTTTTTTTTGTTCAGAATATATTCTTCAGATCTCCTAGTGCTCCCAGATATCACAGGCAGAACCAGAGCTGAAGCCCACAGTACCACATCACCATGTACTTCATCTGCTCACTGTAACAATTGTCTTCCTCTTCTGATGAGGAATAGGATGGATCAGACCAATGCGCAGCGTGGTAAGTGTTCATGTTATAATTTATTAGAACAGAAACACTAAACAAAACAACAAAGAGAATGAAACGAAAACAAAACAGTTCTGTAAGGTGCAGCAACACAAAACAGAAAACAACTACCCACAAATCATAGTGGGAAAACAGGCTGCCTAAGTTTGGTTCTCAATCAGAGACAACGATAAACAGCTGCCTCTGATTGGGAACCATACCAGGCCAAACACAGAAATACAAAAACATAGAACAACACATAGAATGCCCACCCCAACTCACGCTGTGACCAAACTAAAATAGAGACATTAAAAAGGAACTAAGGTCAGGATGTGACACTCACAGACTTCCCCACACAACAACATGCCTCATTCAAAGAGTTGTTATTGACACAAAAATAAAAAATGCATTGTTATTCACAAGCTGATGTACTATGAAAGAGTGGCTGGTCCAGTGAGTAACTTTAGCTAGCAACCTGTTGACACCCATTCAGTGCCATCCGTTTTGTCACCAAAGCCCCATATACTACCCACCACTGCGACCTGTAAGCTCTCGTTGGCTGGCCCTCGCTTCATATTTGTCGCCAAACCCACTGGATCCAGGTCATCTACAAGTCTCTGCTAGGTAAAGCCCTGCCTTATCTCAGCTCACTGGTCACCATAGTAGCACCCACTCGTAGCACGTGCTCCAGCAGGTATATCTCACTGGTCACCCCTAAAGCCAATTCCTCCTTTGGTCGCCTTTCCTTCCTGTTCTCTGCTGCCAATGACTGGAACGAACTGCAAAAATCACTGAAGCTAGAGACTCATATCTCCCTCACTAGCTTTAAGCACCAGCTGTCAGAGCAGCTCACAGATCACTGCACCTGTACATAGTCCATCTGTAAACAGCCCATCCAATTACCTCATCCCCATACTGTATTTATTTATTTATCTTGCTTCTTTGCACCCCAGTATCTCTACTTGCACATTCAATTCCAGTGTTTATTTGCTATATTGTAATTACTTCGCCACCATGGCCTATTTATTGCCTTACCTCCCTTATTTTACCTCATTTGCACTCACTGTATATAGACTTTTTGTTTTCTTTTTTCCTACTGTATTATTGACTGTATGTTTTGTTTATTCCATGTGTAACTCGGTGTTGTTGTATGTGTCGAACCGCTATGCTTTATCTTGGCCAGGTCGCAGTTGCAAATGAGAACTTGTTCTCAACTAGCCTACCTGGTTAAATAAAGGTGAAATAAAAGACATTAAATTCTTAACTGGATCCACCTCGATAGGTGTGGTACTACGTCCTGAAATCGCTATGAATTCTGGATAATGTGGTTCGCTTACAACCAGGAAATGTAGATGGCCCATTTCTACCAGGGAGATGCAGAAATGCTCGTATTGTCGTGTAGTGAGGAAATTCTCGAAGTTCATCACATTTTAATGGACATATATAGTGAAAGAGCAGCGGTGGAATTTCCCTTTAAAGAAGGCTAGTAATCTAACAGCTTTTACCCTGTCTATATGTCTCTCTGTCTCTCTCTCACTCACTCACTCCCTCACTCACTCACTCACTCACTCACTCACTCACTCACTCTCTCTCTCTCTCTCTCTCTGTCTCACTCTCTCTTTCTCTCCCTCCCTCCCTCTCTGTCTGTCTGTTTTTTTTCTCACTCACTATCTCTCTCTCTGTCTCACTCACTCTCTCTTGCTCTCTCTCTCACACTATCTCTCGGTTTCTCTCTGTCTCTCTCTCTCTCTGTGTTTCTCTCTCTCTTTGTCTCTCCCTGTCTCCCTCCTTCACCCCTCCCTCATCAATCACCATAGATATTTGGCATGTCATTCAATTAGTCCCCCCCCCCAAAAAAAAAAATCTATTATGTTATTTTTTTGCTTCAGCTCCCAATTTGATCTATACCTGAGAGATCTTGAGATATTTTAGTTCCACCACTATATGCTGTAGTCACAGCTAATAGCCCATCTCTCTCTGAGCTGACTGACCCATAATGGTCAGCATTGATTTTCAGACAAACTCTTGATAACAGACGTATGTAACTTAAATCACAATCAGAAATACACTGTCTATTGCTTAAAATTCAAGTTACATACTAGTGTCACAATGAGAACTTGTACATTCGCTTAACAAACAGCATGTTTAAGAGATTGTATAATCCTTGACACCATGGTGGACAAGTTACAAGTTATATTATTCTCTTCTGCTGAATGTAATGTATTGGTGCTTGGACTATCTGTGATCGTTGGTTTTTAATCGGAGGTGATGTCATGATGTCTGTCTCTGCCGATCGATGAGCTTGACAAGGCATCTGTCTGTCTGCGTGTTGGCCAGGCAAATCAGAGAGAGAGATGAGAGAATTGTCCTGTCGCGGCCCTGTCTGTAAAATATGCCAACGTATATAAAGATACGGTTTGGTCCCGTGGCCTTTCACTGACATTTAGAGCGCCTGGGCAAGGACATGGCCTTTTTTCCTTCTCCTCCGTTTCTCAGGGATAATCAGGTGCTTTGAAAGGAAGACCGATAAGGGCTTTGTTTGCGTTGACAATGTCCTGATGATATGGCCTGGGAAGATCACAGGCAAGACTCCTCTCTTTCTAAAGGATGGAGCCACCGGAGAGAACTCATTACTTTAGTGCATCTGGGTTAATTAGCTCAGTCCCTCCTCAAGATTGAATGGAAGCATCACACCAGGATATTTACACCTACGTCCAAATAGAAAATGTCGCAGAATTTCCTTAAGCCCCCAGAAATGTTTTGAAAGCAATAGTACCAGGGGAAATCATTTGAATCAAACCTGCAACAAAATATTGACAGTTACATTTTCATCTGTAAAATGTCAATATGGTTTAATAAAAAATATACTGCAACTTGACCACATTTGGAATTAAGATATTGATTGTGATGTAAACGTACCTGGCCTAACATCATCCTGTCTCCTGTTCTCAGCACAATCTCTCTCATTTCGCTCACATTGATTTCCCCCCTTCTCTCCGTTTGGGTTTTCATGACAGTCTTTTGATCCTGTTCTGTTTCAGAATCTGGAGCTTCAACCATGTTCTCTCCCTCACCTCCATGTTACACTATAGATTACATTTATGTCAAGTTGTCTCTCTAATTGCAGTAAGAAAAAAAGAAAAAAAATGTAATAATGCTTTCTGTGTTATTTATAAGTGTGGAACTACGGTCTTACCACACTTAATAGCCTTTCAAACGGGTGTTTCTGCCACTCTTTGAATGAGGCATGTTGTTGTGTAGGGAAGTCTGTGAGTGTCACGTCCTGACCTTAGTTCCTTTTTAATGTCTCTATTTTAGTTTGGTCACAGCGTGAGTTGGGGTGGGCATTCTATGTGTTGTTCTATGTTTTTGTATTTCTGTGTTTGGCCTGGTATGGTTCCCAATCAGAGGCAGCTGTTTATCGTTGTCTCTGATTGAGAACCAAATTTAGGCAGCCTGTTTTCCCACTATGATTTGTGGGTAGTTTTTTTCTGTTTTGTGTTGCTGCACCTTACAGAACTGTTTTGTTTTCGTTTCATTCTCTTTGTTGTTTTGTTTAGTGTTTCTGTTCTAATAAATTATAACATGAACACTTACCACGCTGCGCATTGGTCTGATCCATCCTCTTCCTCATCAGAAGAGGAAGACAATCGTTACAGTGAGCAGATGAAGTACATGGTGATGTGGTACTGAGCGCTTCAGCTCTGGTTCTGCCTGTGATATGTGGGAGCACTTGGAGATCTGAAGAATATATTCTGAACAAAAAAAACAAAGTTTGGGGACACTTAGAAATGTCCTTGTTTTTTTAAAGAAAAACACGTTTTTTGTCCATTAAAATAACATCAAATTGATCAGAAGTACAGTGTAGACATTGTTAATGTTGTAGATGTCTATTGTAGCTGGAAATGGCTGATTTTGAATGGAATATCTACATAGGTGTACAGAGGCCCATTATCAGCAACCATCACTCCTGTGTTCCAATGGCACGTTGTGTTAGCTAATCCAAGTTTATCATTTTAAGTCTCATTGATCATTAGAAAACCCCTTTGCAATTATGTCAGCAGAGCTGAAAACGGTTGTTCTGATTAAAGAAACAATAAAACTGGCCTTCTTTAGACTAGTTGAGTATCTGGAGTATCATTTGTTTTTCGACGGGACAATGACCCAACAAACCTCCAGGCTGTGTAAGAGCTATTTGACAAAGAAGGAGAGCGATGGAGTGCTGCATCAGATGACCTGGCCTCCACAATCACCTGACCTCAACCCATTTGAGATGGTTTGGGATGAGTTAAATATATGCCATTTAGCAGACGCTTTTATCCAAAGCGACTTACAGTCATGTGTGCATACATTCTACGTATGGGTGGTCCCGGGGATCGAACCCACTACCCTGGCGTTACAAGCGCCATGCTCTACCAACTGAGCTACAGTTAGACCACAGAGTGAAGGGAAAGCATCCAACAAGTGCTCAGCATATGTGGGAACTCCTTCAAGACTGTTGGAAAAGCATTCCAGGTGAAGCTGGTTGAGAGAATGCCAAGAGTGTGCAAAGCTGTCATCGAGAAAAGGGTGGCTACTTTGAAGAATCTCAAATATAAAATATATTTTGATTTGTTTAGCACTTTTTTGGTTACTACATGATTCTATATGTGTTATTTCATAGTTTTGATGTCTTCACTATTATTCTACAATGTAGAAAATAGTAAAAATAAAGAAAAACCCTGGAATGAGTAGGTGCTTCCAAACTTTTGACTGGTACTGTATATATATTTTTTAAGAGAAATGCCATGGTGGCAGCAGTGCAATTTAGAAGTAGCCCAAAAACCCGAAATATCCTGCAATGTCGTGGCAGATAGTGCAATAGCTCTAATGAACAAGGACAACAATATCTACTCACTACTAGCGTGATCGTGAAATTGACGAAACACAAAGGCCATAATAATTGCTACAAAACATGACTCACTTCATTTAAGATCAGACATCAGGCTCAATCAATCAATTTATTTTTTGGTTACTACATGATTCCATGTGTGTTATTTCATAGTTTTGATACCTTCACAAATATTATACAATGTGTAAAATAGTAAAAATAAAGAAAAACCCTTGAATGAGTAGGTGTGCTCAAACCTTTGATTGGTAGCGTAAGTATTCAGTCCCTTTGCCATGAGACTCGAAATTGATTTCAGGTGCATCCTGCTTCCATTGATCATACTTGAGATGTCTCTACAATTTGATTGGAGTCCATCTGTTGTAAATGTAATTGATTGGACATGATTTGGAAAGGCACACTCCTGTCTATATAAGGCCCCACAGTTGACAGTGCATGTCAAAGCAAAAACCAAGCCATGAGGTCGAAGCACAGACCTGGGGAAGGGTACCAAAAAATGCCTGCAGCATTGAAGGTCCCCAAGAACACAGTGGCCTCCATCATTCTTAAATGGAAGAAGTTTGAAACCACCAAGACTCTTTCTAAAGCTGGCCACCCAGCCAAACTGAGCAATCAGGGGAGAAGGGCCTTAGTCAGGGAGGTGACCAAGAACCGATTGTCACTCTGACAGAGCTCCAGAGTTAATTTTTGGAGATGTGAGAGCCTTCCAGAAGGACAACCATCTCTGCAGCACTCCAACAATCAGGCCTTTATGGTAGAGTGACCAGACAGAAGCCACTCCTCAGTAAAAGGCACATGTCAGCCCGCTTGGAGTTTGCCAAATGGCACCAAAGGTCTCTCAGACCATGAGAAGCAAGATTCTCTGGTCTGATGTAACCAATATTCTCTTTGGCTTGAATTTCAAGTGTCACGTCTGGAGGAAACCTGGCATCATCGCTACGGTGAAGCATGGTGGTGGCAGCATCATGCTGTGGGGATGTATTTAAGGGCCAGGGACTGGGAAACTAGTCAGGATTGAGGGAAAGATGAACGGAGCAAAGTACAGAGAGATCCTTGATATTTATTAACTCGCTTCAAGTCACTACCTGCCCCCCAGG
Source organism: Oncorhynchus keta (assembly GCF_023373465.1). Lineage (NCBI taxonomy): Eukaryota > Metazoa > Chordata > Actinopteri > Salmoniformes > Salmonidae > Oncorhynchus > Oncorhynchus keta. The sequence continues at coordinate 62,133,707 of NC_068450.1, forward strand.
ACACTTACAGCACCCGATGTCACAGGAATGCCAAAAAGATCATCAAGAAAGATAATCAAGGACAACAACCACCCGAGCCACTGCCTGTTCACCCCACTATCATCCAGAAGGTGAGGTCAGTACAGGTGCATCAAAGCTGGGACCGAGAGACTGAAAAACAGCTTCTATCTCAAGGCCATCAGACTGTTAAACAGCCACCACTAACATAGAGAGGCTGCTGCCAACGTACAGACTCAAATCACTGGCCACTTTAATAATTGGATTTAATAAAGGTATCACTAGTCACATTAAATAATGCCACTTTAATAATGTTTACATATCCTACGTTAGTCATCTCATATGTATATACTGTATTTCATCCATATATTTATATGTACATATTCTTATTCCATCCCCTTACATTTGTGTGTATAAGGTTGTCATTGTGAATTTGTTAGATTACTTGTTAGATGTTACTGCACTGTCGGAACTAGAAGCACAAGCATTTCGCTACACTCGCATTTACATCTGCTAACCATGTGTATGTGACCAATAAAATGTCATTTGATTTGATGAAAACCTTCAGGACCTCAGACAGGGGCCGAAGGTTCACCTTCCAGCAGGACAACGACCCTAAGCACACAGCCAAGACAACGGAGGAGTGGCTTTGGGACAAGTCTCTGAATGTCCTTGAGTGGCCCAGCCAGAGCCCATACTTGAACCAAATCGAACATCTCTGGAGAAACCTGAAAATAGCTGTGCAGTGATGCTCCCCATCCAACCTGACAGATCTTGAGAGGATATGCAGAGAAGAATGGGAGAAACTCCCCAAATACAAGTGTGCCAAGATTTCATTAGGCCCTAATCTATGGATTTCACATGATCGGGAATACAGATATGCATCTGTTGGTCAAAGATACCTTAAAAAATAAGGTAGGGGCATGGATCAGAAAACCAGTCAGTATCTGGTGTGACCACCATTTTGCCTCATGCAGCACGACACATCTCCTTCGCATAGAGTTGATCAGGCTGTGCCTTTTGGAATGTTGTCTTACTCCTTTTCAATGGCTGTGCAAAGTTGCTGGATATTGGCAGGGACTGGAACACACTGTCGTCCAGAGCATCCCAAACATGCTAAATGGATGACATGTCTGGTGAGTATGCAGGCCATAACTGGGACATTTTCAGCTTCTAAGGACTGTGTACAGATCCTTGCGACATGTGGCTGTGCATTATAATGCTGAAACATGAGGTGTTGGCAGCGGATGAATGGCACAACAATGGGCCTCAGGATTTTGTCACAGTATCTCTGTGCATTCAAATTACCAATGATAAAATGTAATTGTGTTCATTGTCCGTAGCTTATGCCTGCCCATACCATAACCCCACCGCCACCATGGGCCACTCTGTTCACAACATTGACATCAGCAAACCGCTTGCCCACACGACGCCATACAGTCTGCAGTTGTGAGGCCGGATGGATGTACCGCCAAATTATCTAAAACGATGTTGGTAGGGAAATGGTAGAGAAATTAACATAGTATTATCTGGTGACACCTCTGGTGGACATTCCTGCAGTCAGCATGCCAATTGCAAGCTCCTTCAAAACTTTAGACATCTGCAGCATTGTGTTGTGTGACAAAACTGCACATTTTAGAGTGGCCTTTTATTATCCCCAGCACAAGGTGCACCTGTGTAATGACCCTGCTGCTTAATCAGCTTCTTGATTATGCCACATATGGATTATCTTGGCTAAGGAGAAATGCTAACTAACTGGGAGGTAAACAAATTTGTGTACAATATTTGAGAAAAATAAGCTTTATGTGCGTATGGAACATTTCTGGGATATTTTCTTTCATCTTCTTAAACATGGGACCAACACTTTATACGTTGCGTTTATATTTTTGTTCAGTGTAGTTTATGTCTCTGTTTTTCTCTCTTTTCTCTCTTACTCTTATTTCTCTCTCTCTTTCTTTCTCTCTCACTGTATCTGTCCCTTTATCTTTATCACCTTATCCCCACCTCTTCCCTTCTTCTCTTTATTCTCTCCCATCATTTGAAGTATAGTATTTGAATGATATCGGCATTGATTGAAACACAGCATTACACACATAATTATCAATTGTGTTGACCTCTTCCCAATAGTAAGTCCCTAAAGGTGTCGATTGTTGCCACATCCTTCCTGAATAAATAGCATGTCAAAAAGTGGGAGTCAGAAATAGGACTGTAAAAGATAAAGCATTGTGCATTGTGATCATATTTCCATCACACTGTACTGTAGACCATATGCAATGTGTGGGATGGGATAGAGCCTAGACAACAGAGACAGCAGCAGCAGAAGCAGGTTCATCTGTGTGGTGTGTTGTCTTTGTTCAGAGGCTACACAGCCATCTAGCCTGGAGGGGAAAACAAGACTAATCTTTTCTTCATTCTGGCCTTTCTGTTCAGACTGTCACTCAGTGTCTCAGCCAGTGGGGGAATTCGTCAAAGGACGAACAACAGAGTCTGAGATCTGAGTAACAGCAGTGTGTTAGTGTTTGAACTGAAGCTCAGCTCGCTGTAATCTGTCATTTTACTCCGGAAGAATATGCTCCTACGATGGGATCAGTCATCTGGTAATCTGTAATCTCCTCTGTTGAGGGAATGTAGGACTCACTTTAGGAGGGTTTACTTTAGAGGAAACCCCAACATATTCCCTCCCACCTAGATATGAAAAGACAAAAATAAGATTATCAACGTGAGAAATAATCCAGTAGAAATGTGAAGTTTTCAATCTCTTATATTCGTCCTAATTCTGCACATACGTGATTTTTGAATGCTTCTGAGTACATGGCAAAGCCATATTTAAATGACGGTATATTCAGTTGATAAGAGACCAAAATTTGCCACATTTTAGGGATAATGCCATTGCTTTCCAAAAGGAACAGCGGCTAAATGCTATGCTATTTCATTTCCTGTCTCGAGAAATTAGAAGCGGAGCACCATTTGGGTATGTGTTTCTCTGCCTTTGATGCATTACATTCCAAAAAGCAAAGAAAAGCGATATGTTAACCCCGATCTACAACGTATTAAAATGAGTGAGGATGTCACTTAAAGTAGTGGGCCCAGTAATTGTAGCTGCAAATTTGTATCATATTTCCGTTCTCGGTTGCTTTTAAAGGCTCCATCACATCGATGTATAATGCATTTTGAAATATATCCATTTCGTCGAGGAATCTCCCAATGTATTGGCAACACACATAATGATTCACTTTAAAGGGCTTGGTCGGACTTCTAACCTATGTAAATAGTACACTCTGAGATGACTCTAATACCTGATAAGAGGGGGAAATTGCCATCACATTACAACCCTCCATCAGAGAGAGAGAGGAACTGGAGCTGGACCCGCATATTAGAACCACTTTGGATGATTACCAGGGCTCTGATTGGTCAGAGGAGTCCGAAGGAGGCGGGGTCAGGAAGAGGTGTGGGGGAGGGAGTGGTTCTGTTGGAACTGCTGATGATGGCTGTGTAACTGTAACGTTCTCTGTCCCAGCTCGCTAATATCTGTTCAACTCACTCCTTTTTAGACATGTGGCGCAGGTTTGAAAGTGTGTTGCTAGATCCAGATAGATGGGTTACAGACATTCACATGAGCTGGACATAATATATCAAGCAACACATTTTATTCTTATTTTACCTCATGTTTTTTTTTTTTACACCTCGCAAATGTCTTGTTCGTTTCAGTTCTAATAGTTTTTTTTCCTTGGTCTTTTCCACGTATTATCAAGTGATTAGAACATTTCACATCAATAGATTGCCCCTTGATTCTTGTCTTGTTCATATCAGATCTTTGTGCCAGTGTTCCTGAGTATTTTTTAAATATTTGGTTATTGTAATAAGCTGATAGTATCAATGACATGGAACCACGTCTCTAGAACTTCTATTACATCACAACTCGATCCTTCAGAATATTATCTTGAACATTACTATCCTTTTAAGCCTCTACCATTTTATGTTTTTTTTTTGTTTTTTTTTATATGTAGATAATATATTATATATATTTGGCACTTCTGCATACCGCTCTCTCTATTTATTGTGTAAGGATTTTGCCTCAGAGCATATTTGAAATGTTTTATTCTCACATAGAATCTATTTGTCATGCTTGCTCAAGAAATTACCAAAAAAGCGAGGGATTGCCAGTTGTGATATTGTGCTCTATTTTTCATACGACTGTAAAAAATTGGCAAACATTCATATCCCTGTGAATACACTGTTTACATTATATTTACAAACAATATTTGTTTTGTCCTTATTATTTTCATTTAGGGAAATATTACACTTTTTTGCTGGCTCATTTATTTTAAGTAGCAGACTGTTATGATAGCAGAAACCCATTAATGTCGCAAGGCTTTTATCTTCAAATGAGCCATTTAAATGTCATTAAATAGACACACACTAACTGTTAAAATTCATTTCTCCATTGTTACTTCTTTAGAAAAAGAATTACTAGCATTTTTGCTGTCAGAATAATAGCAAATATCCCATTTAAATGATTGTTAGGACACACAAATGCTGGATGGTCTTTTCATGCAATTCAGTTTTATTCATCCAGTGTAAACAGGCCAGATGATAATTAGGCTCCAGTCTGTTTAGTTGAATATCAAAATATCAGCCATTTATACCCTCCATTGACTAGCATTTCTTTTTTATATTGAAAGTCATTTCATGATTTGAAAATGATACAGGATAGCTCAACATTGTTTGCTGGTTGGTGCTATTAACTATTAAATGAATGAATTGATTAACCATTACAAATTGTCATTATTTATTGGAGGTGATTGATTGGGAATTGCAAAATTGATGCTATACATTTACAGTGTCTCTTTGGCTAAAGGGAGAAATAGCATTGAAAGGAAAGCCATTATGTCAGAGCAGATCAGAAACAGAGAGAGAGGAGAGAGTGTCTGGGAGCTGAGCTAGGCATTAAAGTGGAAGCCTCTCTCTCTCTCCTCTTCAGTGTCAGTGACTTGGCTAGATGAGCAAGGAGCAGCACTTACAGTATAACGCCGGTAATTTAGGAATTTTTCATTGCTGGGTTTGTCTCTCCTGAAATGACAACGCTACTGTCATTGTGTAGCCCTGTGTAATTGTGTTGTTTCCTACTCTATGATTGAGCTGAAATAGAGGCAGCCTTTCTCTCTCCTTTCTTTCTCCTCTCTCTCACCTCTCTCGCTCTCTGGCTCTCGCTCCTATTTCTGTCTCTCTCTCTCTCTCACTCTCTCTCTCTCTCTCTCTCTCTCTCTCTCTCTCTCTCTCTCTCTCTCTCTCTCTCTCTCTCTCTCTCTCTCTCTCTCTCTGTCTCTCTCTCATGCTCCTCTCTCTTTATCTCTCTGTCTCTGTCGCTCTCTCGCTCTTTCCTATTTCTGTCTCTCTCCTCTCACTCTCTCCCTCTCTCACTCCTCTCTCTGTCTCTCTGTCTGTCGCTCTCTCTCTCTGTCTCTCTGTCTCTCTGTCTGTCGCTCTCTCTCTCTCTCTCTCTCTCCTCTGTCTCACTCTCTCGCTCCTCTCTCTGTATCTCTGTCTCTGTCACTCTCTCTCCTCTCTCTCTCCTCACTCTCCTCACTCTCCTCACTCTCCTCACTCTCCTCTCCTCTCTCTCTCTCCTCTCTCTCTCTCCTCTCTCTCCTCTCCTCTCTCCTCACTCTCCTCACTCTCCTCTCTCTCTCTTCTCTCTCCTCTCTCTCTCCTCTCTCCTCACTCTCCTCTCTCTCTCCTCACTCTCCTCTCCTCTCCTCTCCTCTCTCTCTCTCTCTCTCCTCTCCTCTCTCCTCACTCTCCTCACTCTCCTCTCTCTCTCTCTCTTCTCTCTCCTCTCTCACTACAGTATCTTAGAGGTAATTGCAGCTGCTTCTGCACTGCTCGTTATTTCGTCTTTCCTTTCATAAGGAAGGAGTGGTTGAAAGAACAGCTGACAGAACACATGCTTGTTAATGTACTAGAGAGCTGTATCAATCCCTTGGCCAGGGTGATAATAGTGCACCAATACGTTGCTTTTGTTATAATATCATAGAATAATTCAATATAAATTTAACAGATAAAACAGAGTAATAGACAAGGTGATATTAATTGAATGATGATTGATGATTCATTGATATAATTATAAAATGCTTCTATGCATAATTTATCTACAATAAATTCTCTGTTTTTTCCTGGAAACACACATATGCTGACATACATGACACAATGGCACCAAACTGTTACGGCCCTGGCTCAAGGTTTTTAACAGGCTAAAACAAATAGCTTTCCTTTGTACCATGGAGCCCACGGGGCCTGAGGTCTTGGTTTCTCTGGTAACCAAAGTCTTTCTCTATTGGTTTAGGTACTCAACTCCCTGCTAGAGACAAAATGAGGTCTCCATTGGTTTAGGTACTCAACTCCCTGCTAGAGACAAAATGAGGTCTCTATTGGTTTAGGTACTCAACTCCCTGCTAGAGACAAAATTAGGTCTCTATTGGTTTAGGTACTCAACTCCCTGCTAGAGACAAAATGAGGTCTCCATTGGTTTAGGTACTCAACTCCCTGCTAGAGACAAAATGAGGTCTCTATTGGTTTAGGTACTCAACTCCCTGCTAGAGACAAAATGAGGTCTCTATTGGTTTAGGTACTCAACTCCCTGCTAGAGACTAAATGAGGTCTCTATTGGTTTAGGTGCTCAACTCCCTGCTAGAGACAAAATGAGGTCTCTATTGGTTTAGGTACTCAACTCCCTGCTAGAGACAAAATGAGGTCTCTATTGGTTTAGGTACTCAACTCCCTGCTAGAGACAAAATGAGGTCTCCATTGGTTTAGGTACTCAACTCCCTGATAGAGACAAAATGAGGTCTCTATTGGTTTAGGTACTCAACTCCCTGCTAGAGACAAAATGAGGTCTCTAATGGTTTAGGTACTCAACTCCCTGCTAGAGATAAAATTAGGTCTCTATTGGTTTAGGTACTCAACTCCCTGCTAGAGACAAAATGAGGTCTCCATTGGTTTAGGTACTCAACTCCCTGCTAGAGACAAAATTAGGTCTCTATTGGTTTAGGTACTCAACTCCCTGCTAGAGACAAAATGAGGTCTCCATTGGTTTAGGTACTCAACTCCCTGCTAGAGACAAAATGAGGTCTCTATTGGTTTAGACAACTCCCTGCTAGAGACAAAATGAGGTCTCTATTGGTTTAGGTACTCAACTCCCTGCTAGAGACTAAATGAGGTCTCTATTGGTTTAGGTGCTCAACTCCCTGCTAGAGACAAAATGAGGTCTCTATTGGTTTAGGTGCTCAACTCCCTGCTAGAGACAAAATGAGGTCTCTATTGGTTTAGGTACTCAACTCCCTGCTAGAGACAAAATGAGGTCTCCATTGGTTTAGGTACTCAACTCCCTGAGGTCTAGAGACAAAATGAGGTCTCTATTGGTTTAGGTACTCAACTCCCTGCTAGAGACAAAATGAGGTCTCTAATGGTTTAGGTACTCAACTCCCTGCTAGAGATAAAATTAGGTCTCTATTGGTTTAGGTACTCAACTCCCTGCTAGAGACAAAATGAGGTCTCCATTGGTTTAGGTACTCAACTCCCTGCTAGAGACAAAATGAGGTCTCTATTGGTTTAGGTACTCAACTCCCTGCTAGAGACAAAATTAGGTCTCTAATGGTTTAGGTACTCAACTCCCTGCTAGAGACAAAATTAGGTCTCTATTGGTTTAGGTACTCAACTCCCTGCTAGAGACAAAATGAGGTCTCTATTGGTTTAGGTACTCAACTCCCTGCTAGAGACAAAATGAGGTCTATTGGTTTATCTATTTAAGTCTGCTAGAGACAGAGTCCTGTGCTAGTAATTTCTTATCAGAAAATCTGATTAAGACCAGGAGTTTTACTGCAGCCCACACAAAGTTAATCATTCACATTCAGCCTCCCAACCCCTCAGAGTCGAGGAGAGTAGAGAAGAGTAGGGGGAGGAGTTAGAGGGGAGGAGAGAAGATTAGAGGGAGGAGTTAGAGGGGAGGAGAGAAGAGTAGGGGAAGAGTTAGAGGGGACGAGAGGGGAGTAGGGCGAGGAGTAGAGGAGAGAAGTGCAGGGAGAGGAGTTAGGGGGGAGGAGAGAAGAGTTGAGGGAGGAGTTAGAGGGGAGGAGAGGGGAGTAGGGCAAGGAGTAGAAGAGAGAAGAATAGGGGAAGGAGTTAGGGGGAGGAGTTAGAGGGGAGGGGAGAAGAGTAGAGATAGGAGTAGAGGTGATGAGAGAAGAGTAGGGGGAGGAGTTAGAGGGGAGTAGGGGGAGGAGTAGAGGGGAGGAGAGAGGAGCAGAGGGGAGGAGAGATGAGTAAGGGGATGGGAATAGAGAGGAGGGGAGAGTAGAGGGGAGTAGAGGTAAGTATAGGAGAGGAGAGGAAAGGGGAAGAAAGTAGGGTAGAGGAGAGGAGAGTATGGGGAGGAGAAGAGGAGAGTATGGGGTAGGAGTAGAGGAGAGCAGAGGAGAGGGGAGCAGAGGAGAGTATTGGGAGGAGTAGAGGGGAGGAAAGGAGAGTAGGGGAGGGCAGAGTAGGGGAGGAGAGTAGAGGAGAGGGGAGGAGAGTAGGGGAGGGGAGAGTAGGGAAGAGGAGAGGGGAGGGGAGGGGAGTAGAGGAGAGGGGAGGAGAGTAGGGGAGTAGAGGAGAGGGGAGGAGAGTGGGGGAGAGGAGAGGGGAGGAGAGTAGGGGAGTAGAGGAGAGGGGAGGAGAGTAGGGGAGGGGAGGAGAGAGTAATGGAGAGGAGAGGGGATGGGAGTAGAGTAGAGAAGAGGAGAGGGGAGAAGAATATGGGGAGGAGTAGGGTAGGGGAGAGTAGTGGAGAGGGGAGGGGAGTAGAGTAGATGAGAGGACAGGGGAATAGGGCCTCTCAATAGGGTCTGGAAGTGTGTGGGTCTGAGGAGAGGAAGGACCCCCTTCTTACTTTCTTCTCTGAAATAATCTTTGTTAAAATGGCAAATGAAATAATTGAAAGAAATCCAGTATTTAGAGGTTTTACAATAGTAACAATTTTGGCATAGTGTCTGGAAAGGACAGGTATTATATCATCCAGGAACATCCACACCGCACAGAAACATAATGTAAACCAATCTCCTGATTCAATTAAATAAATGTTACTGGGTAACAAACGACAAATCCTTATTAAAAACAGATGTTTCATTTTGTTTTACATATGCAATGGGGAAAATATGTTTGTGTAAAATGTATTCTTGCACATGCAGTATGTGAAATACTCAAAATAAATATACCAGTAAATTGATCTGTGAAGAATTAAATCTACCAAATCACCAATGCTGTTCCTGAGGAGCTACAGGCTTTTATGCAGGCTTTTATTCCATCCCAGCACTAACGCATCGGATTTAACTAATCAACTCCTCATCAAGCCCTTGTTCAGTTGAATCGGCTCTCCAGGTTCAGGTTTAGTGACTACTGATCTACTGCCGTGGGTTTGGTCAGTTCCTCTTTAAGACTTTGCTTTTATCTCAGTGCTAAACCACTGGGTGTCACTGTGCTCTCTGGGCCTGGTTGAAAACTCAAGGCTTACTGATACTTTGTTACATGAAATGAATTGGGGGGGCTCAATATACTTTAAAATGACTAAAACCATTTGAAACTTGTAGAAATGATAATGGCCCTTCCAGTTTGTTGATTATGTCCAGCTTGCCAATAATCAGCTAAATTAAAACTAAACACTCAGGGAGTTTCGTAACTTCCCCAAAACGATGGATAGACGACTAACCGTTACAAATTTTGATGACGAGAAAATGTAACCAATTTTCAGTGCGGTCCTCCTGACCTCGTTGATGACCGAATGTGCCTCCTTGGGGGAAATGATTTGACAACCCTGATATAGACAAACACAGTTTCCATCAGTAACAAAATAAAAAATCGAATAAAACTTCCAATGTCCTCCAGGTCTCTCTCATACATCACACACACACACAGTTACTGTTGACCTTGGTAAGACTGAATGTTCTCAATTCAAATGTGATAATGCCTGAATCAAATGTGATAATGCCTGAATAATGTTGAAAATGTGTCAATGGCAACACCTACAGTAAATGCTGGAATCTGAAAGATGTTTTGGGTCTTTATATGATTGGTAAGTTTTGTGTCCTCACAATGTCTCTCCACAAAGAGGAGGACTTTCAATAAAGTAGGATCTTATTTTGATCAACCTGTTGCAGGAAATGTTGAACTTTTAGTGTACTTGAGGTTTAAAGAGAAGTTTGAGAAGTCTGAAGTTTGTAATTTCCCTTATAAAATGTATCAACTCATACATGATTTTTTAAACATTTAATTTCACCTTTATTTAACCAGGTAGGCTAGTTGAGAACAAGTTCTCATTTACAATTGCGACCTGGCCAAGATAAAGCAAAGCAGTTCGACACATACAACGACACAGAGTTACACATGGAGTAAAACAAACATACAGTCAATAATACAGTATAAACAAGTCTATATACGATGTGAGCAAATGAGGTGAGATAAGGGAGGTAAAGGCAAAAAATAGCCATGGTGGCAAAGTAAATACAATATAGCAAGTAAAACACTGGAATGGTAGATTTGCAGTGGAAGAATGTGCAAAGTAGAAATAAGAATAATGGGGTGCAAAGGAGCTAAATAAATAAATAAATAAAATAAATACAGTAGGGAAAGAGGTAGTTGTTTGGGCTAAATTATAGGTGGGCTATGTACAGGTGCAGTAATCTGTGAGCTGCTCTGACAGTTGGTGCTTAAAGCTGGTGAGGGAGATAAGTGTTTCCAGTTTCAGAGATTTTAGTGGTTTGTTCCAGTCATTGGCAGCAGAGAACTGGAAGGAGAGGCGGCCAAAGAAAGAATTGGTTTTGGGGGTGACTAAAGAGATATACCTGCTGGAGCTTGTGCTACAGGTGGGAGATGCTATGGTGACCAGTGAGCTGAGATAAAGGGGGACTTTACCTAGCAGGGTCTTGTAGATGACATGGAGCCAGTGGGTTTAGCGACGAGTATGAAGCGAAGGCCAGCCAACGAGAGCGTATAGGTCGCAATGGTGGGTAGTATATGGGGCGTTGGTGACAAAACGGATTGCACTGTGATAGACTGCATCTAATTTGTTGAGTAGGGTATTGGAGGCTATTTTGTAAATGACATCACCGAAGTCGAGGATTGGTAGGATGGTCAGTTTTACAAGGGTATGTTTGGCAGCATGAGTGAAGGATGCATTGGTGCGAAATAGGAAGCCAATTCTAGATTTAACTTTGGATTGGAGATGTTTGATGTGGGTCTGGAAGGAGAGTTTATAGTCTAACCAGACACCTAGGTATTTGTAGTTGTCCACGTATTCTAAGTCAGAACCGTCCAGAGTAGTGATGTTGGACAGGCGGGCAGGTGCAGGCAGCGATCGGTTGAAGAGCATGCATTTAGTTTTACTTGTATATAAGAGCAATTGGAGGCCACGGAAGGAGAGTTGTATGGCATTGAAGCTTGTCTGGAGGGTTGTTAACAAAGAAGGGCCAGAAGTATACAGAATGGTGTCGTCTGCGTAGAGGTGGATCAGAGACTCACCAGCAGCAAGAGCGACATCATTGATGTATACAGAGAAGAGAGTCGGTCCAAGAATTGAACCCTGTGGCACCCCCATAGATTATAATCCACATAATAATTCACATTTCCTGTTGCTGCAGGATTTTTTTCCTGCTGTAGCAGAACTGTCTCAAGTTAACACCTTTAACTACTTGAGACTGATTTCAGGAGAGGAACAAGAAAATAAAAACATGGGGCTGTGCAACGTAATACAACTAGTTGCTATACATAGTGATTGATATTGTTATTTTGGATGTCTAGGGAAAAATAAATATGAACTGTAGTGTTCTGTAGTGGTAATATAAGTAAGTGCCCAACCAAACCCAGCCCAACCAAACCCAGCAGCTACTGAATTAATGAGACATTTACTGTATTACCATAAGAATCTCAGTTCCCTCCTGGGGTTTCTGGGAACTACACTTTTAGGTGAATAGAAGCCACCCACAGCCCTCACGCCACACCTCAGTCACACACATGCAAACACACACACACACACACACACACACACACACACACACACACACACACACACACACACACACACACACACACACACACACACACACACACACACACACACACACACACACACACACACACACACACACACACACACATACAAACACCTCCGCCACACTGATTATGCACACCAACGAGGGCTGCATTTACCTCATATCGCAAATCAGCTTTTCCAGGCAAATTGAGACATATAGGAGTCCCCCCGTTGAAAGTGAGTGACTTGAGGAGAATGACGGAGGCCGTGCTAGGCTATAAATCAAGCCTGACAGCCCAGCAGAGGGAATCGACAGAGAAGCGTAATCACTCAGGGCTAACATCCAACAGGAATTATTGATCCAGAACCACCGTAATCCCCTTCACATAACACAGGCAATTTCATGTAATACCTGTAATAAAGCTGCATTCAAACTCAAGTAGCCATCAAGGGGCTTTGTGTCTGATTCAGGAGGTGAGGGCCTAGGCACATCAGAAGGAGTGCATCAGGGCCAATAAAAACATAGCCAGCTATTTTCTGACTTTTTTTCCCCTGAGGGTTTTGGTATAGCTTGTTTTAGACAACCAACAGCAAACCTGAGTTTTGTGGTGAGTGGGTATTTTATCACTTTGAGAATTATAGGGCTCTGAAGTTTATGTTCAATAGAAGATAGAATAAATATATGTTTATGAATGAAAAAGCTGCACTGTAGATGGATGTTTTGCTATTAGGGTAAAAAGAAAACTAAAAAGAAAAAACCAGCGTCTACAAATGGGATCGAACCCGAGACCTGGGATTGAACACACGACCTGGGATCGAACACGCAACCTGGGATCGAACATGCAACCTGGGATCGAAACCGCAACCTGGGATCGAAAACGCAACCTGGGATCGAACAGGAGACCTGGGATCGAACAGGAGACCAAGGATCGAACAGGAGACCAGGGATCGAACACACGACCTGGAATCGAACACGCTACCTGGAATCAAACACTCGACCAGTGATTGAACACAGGACCTGGGATCGAACACGCGGTCAGTGATCGAACACGCAACTAGTGATCGAACACGCAACCAGTGATCGAACACGCAACCTGGGATCGAACAGGAAACCTGGGATTGAAACCCAACCAGTGATCGAACACGCAACCAGTGATCGAACACGCAACCTGGGATCGAACAGGAAACCTGGGATTGAAACCCAACCAGTGATCGAACACGCAACCAGTGATCGAACACGCAACCTGGGATCGAACAGGCAACCTGGGATTGAAACCCAACCAGTGATCGAACACGCAACCAGTGATCGAACACGCAACCTGGGATCGAACGGGAAACCTGGGATCGAACGGGAAACCTGGGATGGAACAGGAAACCTGGGATGGAACAGGAAACCTGGGATGGAACAGGAAACCTGGGATGGAACAGGAAACCTGGGATGGAACAGGAAACCTGGGATCGAACAAGAATGGTCCTAATCCAGATTCATTGAATTAAGCCCATCCACCTCTTGCCCCTAGTGGCCGGTTTTGAAGGCATTTCCTGACGTCTTCAGGACATGGATAGACGTCCAATCTCGATTACCTAGCTGGTGTGTGTGCGCTTGCGTGTGGCATGTGGCGTGCGCGTGTTTGCGCAGTTGGGGGTTGCCCACAGTGGTAATTACTGCTGAGTAGACGTTGGCCCTGGACCCCCCTCCTCCCCCCTGTGTATCACTGCACAGGCCTTATCAAAGCCTCACCACCCTGCTCATTAATACATGGTCCAGACTGCTGCCGTCTATATATCATTGTCTTTCACTGGAGGCGTCCTAATCACTCTGGTATTATCAGGCAGGGAGCAGCAGGCAGGCAATCACTCTGACAGGCAGCCGGGAATCATGGGAGATGTGGGACAGGGTTAAACGAGGCTGACAGTGGCGATAATGCTGACTCTGCTATAAATTAAGATGGGTGGATGATAACAGACAGAATGAGAGGGGGGGGTTACAGAATGACAGACCCTGGGGTTCAGGCTGGGTTAATGTGAACTTTAACGTACATACTCATCTCTGTAAATGTGAGGAATGTGGGGAGAAAACAGTTCTGGTATGGCAACAGTTGAGAGACGAGTGATTCAGGGAGGCATTCATTCAATCTCTTCTCTCTGCCTCTCTGTCTCTCTGTTGGACTGTGAGTTGCTGTCAAATCGGAAGCAGGAATCTGATGGAGCAGAGCAGCCTGGGAAGTTGTGATAGTTGTCTGTGACAGGGAATGGGTTTGAGTGGGCCAATAACTTGTCTCTGACAGCAGTCTGAGGAGGAGAGAGCTGTAATGTGTGGGTTATAATCAGACAGACTTTTTGACTAGCAGCCATTCAGGCCCAGCAGTGGTGTGAATCTTGCCTGGACATTTCCCCATCTTCCCCTCATTGTCACTATCTCAGAGAGGGGGGAGGAAGGGAGAGAAAGAGAGAGAGGGGTGGAGGTGATATAGACAGACAGTTATCAGATCCAGTCATGAAGTTTTTCATTCGCAGACAGAGAAAATAGATCAGACAGACCACTATCTATCTATCTATCTATCTATCTATCTATCTATCTATCTATCTATCTATCTATCTATCTATCTGTAATAATATAGATAAATGTAGTTGATTAGAATGTGTGTTGCTAGTGTGTTTCTGAGTGTATGTGTGGCTCAGTGTCTGTGCATTTGTGTGTGATCTTGAAGCTCATCAGCCTATAGTGCAAGTTGGAAACACAACAGAGATCCCTCTAGACAAACAGAGAATACCTTGGGTCTTGTCGTCCGCACCAGTTCATGTGGATCGCAGCTCTGAAGTCCCTCCCAGACACATGGCCCTGCCTCTGTTGTCTCTGTAAGATCCACTAGTTCCAGCTTCATTGCAACACTGAACGTAACCACAGTATAGGTATGTCATTAGAAAATATATTTTTTATTCAGCCTTAAATTAGGCCAGGTTAATGTTGCGTACTGTGAGGTTGATTTGAAAAGTAAGCAGATACAAACGCCTAATAAGACAGGGACACAAACTAAAGTTATTTTAGGGTTTTATTTTTCCCGATATAGCAACATGGTCCTTCTGTAGCTCAGTTGGTAGAGCATGGCGCTTGTAACGCCAGGGTAGTGGGTTCGATTCCCGAGACCACCCATACGTAGAATGTATGCACACATGACTGTAAGTCGCTTTGGATAAAAGCGTCTGCTAAATGGCATATATATATAAAAAAACATGTCTTTCAGAGTTCCTTTTATTAATCTCCTATATTTGTGTAGTGAGAAACACTTCAGGTATAAAAGAGTACGAGAAAACCCTTTACGTTTCCCACAAATAAATCGTGTGAATCCCAGTGTTTTAGAATGAGCTCAGTCCAGCTCTCCTCACTGTCCACCAAACCAACAACACCTAGCACCATCCTACTGTACCACATACAACCTGCCTGCTACCGCTCTTCCCCTCCTCCTTTCTCCTCTTTCGTCCCTCAATTTTTCTTAGAGAGGGAGGAGGCTCTTTCCCTGGGTCCTGTTTTTCCCTGTAGACCTGAGCCATGTGTTTGGCAGTGGCATAATCATGCCTTCACAGGTTGCTCCTCAGGGAGCGAGGGAAGGAGAGGATCCTGATAATCACCCCCCTCCACCACCACTGGGAAACAAGAAAAATAGCACAATTCAATGTGAAACTAATGTGCTTCATACAATTACTGGATGAATCCTTTTATTCTGTTACTGGACCCCGAGAGAGAAAGGAGAGAGAGAGGGGAGAGAGAGGGGAGAGAGAGAGGAGAGAGAAGGGAGAGAAAGGGGAGAGAGAGGGGAGATAGGAGAGAGAGGGGAGAGAGAGGGGAGAGAGAGAGGAGAGAGAGGGGAGAGAGAGATGAGAGAGAGGGGAGAGAGAGAGGAGAGAGAAAGAGGAGAGAGAGAAGAGAGAGAGGGAGAGAGAGAGGAGAGAGAGAAGAGAGAGGGGAGAGAGAGAAGAGAGAGAGGGGAGAGAGAGAGGAGAGAGAAGGGGAGAGAAAGGGGAGAGAGAGAAGAGAGAGAGGGGATAGAGAGACGAGAGAGAGAAGAGAGAGAGGGGAGAGAGAGAGGAGAGAGAAGGGAGAGAAAGGGGAGAGAGAGAAGAGAGAGAGAAGAGAGAGGGGGAGAGAGAGAGGAGAGAGAGAAGAGAGAGGGGAGAGAGAGGAGAGAGAGAAGAGAGAGGGGAGAGAGAGGAGAGAGAAGAGAGAAAGGGGAGAGAGAGGAGAGAGAGAAGAGAGAGAGGGGAGAGAGAAGAGAGAGGGGAGAGAGAGGGAGAGAGAGAAGAGAGAGTGGGGAGAGAGACGGGAGAGAGAGAAGAGAGAGGGGAGAGAGAGAGAGAGAGAGAGAGAGAGAAGGGAGAGAAGAGGAGAGGAGAGAGAGAAGAGAGAGAGAGAGAGAGAGAGAGAGAGGGGAGAGAGGGGAGAGAGAGGGAGAGAAAGGGGAGAGAGAGAAGAGAGAGAGGGGATAGAGAGACGAGAGAGAGAGAGAGAGAGGGGAGAGAGAGAGAGAGAGAAGGGAGAGAAAGGGAGAGAGAGAGAGAGAGAGAGAGAAAGGGGGAGAGAGGAGGAGAGAGAGAAGAGAGAGAGGGGAGAGAGAGAGAGAGAAAGGGAGAGAGAGAGGGAGAGAGAGAGAGAAGAGAGAGAGGGAGAGAGAAGAGAGAAAGGGAGAGAGAGGAGAGAGAGGAGAGAGAGGGGAGAGAGAAGAGAGAAAGGGAGAGAGAGGAGAGAGAGGAGAGAGGGGAGAGAGAGAGGAGAGAGAGAGGAGAGAGAGGGGAGAGAGAGGAGAGAGGGGAGAGAAAGAGCATCATCAGGCAAAGATCTGCGTTCGGGGAGCATCTCTAAATGCCTTGTTAAAGCAGCAGGTCAAAGGTCACCAGACTTAATTATACCGTAACTGCAGAGAAACGGCCAAATGATCAAATAGGCAGAGAGAGGAATATCCTGATAGAAATAGCAGGAAATTACAACCTTTAAAAATATTGCAGAATGCTAATTTCAGCAGACAATGCTTGACGAGAACCACAATCACAAACTACCATCCTAAATCCTCCTCACCCCACACACCCCTACACCCAAAGGCCTCTGCTTGGGTCCTCGGAAATAACATATGTAAAAGAGGAAGAAAAAAATATTACATTCAAAATGCATGTTCCTGAAAATGAACGGTATTAGTAAAGATATTAGAACAAGTTCATGGTTAACCCAATTTACCTGCCTCATCCCCATACTGTTTTTATTTTATTTACTTTTCTGCTCTTTTGCGCACCAGTATCTCTACCTGCACATGTTCATCTGATCATTTATCACTCCAGTGTTAATCTGATCAATTGTAATTATTCACTCCTATGGCCTATTTATTGCCTACCTCCTCATGCCTTTTGCACACAATAGATTATTTTTTTTCTACTGTTTATTGACTTGTTTATTGTTTACTCCATGTGTAACTCTGTATTGTTGTCTGTTCACATTGCTATGTTTTATCTTGGCCAGGTCGCAGTTGCATACGAGAACTTGTTCTCAACTAGCCGACCTGGTTAAAAATAAAGGTGAAATAAATTAAAATATTTTTAACCCCAACCCAGTCTCTACCATGTTCTGCTATCCCTTTAACCCCAACCCAGTCTCTACCATGTTCTGCTATCCCTTTAACCCCAACCCAGTCTCTACCATGTTCTGCTATCCCTTTAATCCTAACCCAGTCTCAACCATGTTCTGCTATCCCTTTAACCCCAACCCAGTCTCTACCATGTTCTGCTATCCCTTTAACCCCAACCCAGTCTATACCATGTTCTGCTATCCCTTTAACCCTAACCCAGTCTCAACCATGTTCTGCTATCCCTTTAACCCCAACCCAGTCTCTACCATGTTCTGCTTTCCCTTTAACCCCAACCCAGTCTCTACCATGTTCTGCTATCCCTTTAACCCCAACCCAGTCTCTACCATGTTCTGCTATCCCTTTAACCCCAACCCAGTCTATACCATGTTCTGCTATCCCTTTAACCCAACCCAGTCTCTACCATGTTCTGCTATCCCTTTAACCCCAACCCAGTCTCTACCACGGTCTGCTATACCTTTAACCCAACCCAGTCTCTACAAAGTTCTGCTATCGCTTTAACCCAACCCAGTCTCTACCATGTTCTGCTATCCCTTTAACCCCAACCCAGTCTCTACCACGGTCTGCTATACCTTTAACCCAACCCAGTCTCTACCACGGTCTGCTATACCTTTAACCCAACCCAGTCTCTACCATGTTCTGCTATCCCTTTAACCCCAACCCAGTCTCTACCATGTTCTGCTATCCCTTTAACCCCACCCAGTCTCTACCATGTTCTGCTATCCCTTTAACCCAACCCAGTCTCTACCACGGTCTGCTATACCTTTAACCCCAACCCAGTCTATACCATGTTCTGCTATCCCTTTAACCCAACCCAGTCTCTACCACGGTCTGCTATACATTTAACCCCAACCCAGTCTATACCATGTTCTGCTATCCCTTTAACCCCAACCCAGTCTCTACCATGTTCTGCTATCCCTTTAACCCAACCCAGTCTCTACCATGTTCTGCTATCCCTTTAACCCAACCCAGTCTCTACCATGTTCTGCTATCCCTTTAACCCCAACCCAGTCTCTACCACGGTCTGCTATACCTTTAACCCCAACCCAGTCTCTACCATGTTCTGCTATCCCTTTAACCCCAACCCAGTCTCTACCGTGTGCTGCTATCCCTTTAACCCCAACCCAGTCTCTACCATGTTCTGCTATCCCTTTAATCCAACCCAGTCTCTACCACGGTCTGCTATACCTTTAACCCCAACCCAGTCTATACCATATTCTGCTATCCCTTTAACCCCAACCCAGTCTATACCATGTTCTGCTATCCCTTTAACCCCAACCCAGTCTATACCATGTTCTGCTATCCCTTTAACCCCAACCCAGTCTCTACCACGGTCTGCTATACCTTTAACCCCAACCCAGTCTCTACCACGGTCTGCTATACCTTTAACCCCAACCCAGTCTCTAAGATGTTCTGCTATCCCTTTAACCCCAACCCAGTCTCTACTGTGTGCTGCTATCCCTTTAACCCCAACCCAGTCTATACCATGTTCTGCTATCCCTTTAACCCCAACCCAGTCTCTACCATGTTCTGCTATCCCTTTAACCCCAACCCAGTCTCTACCGTGTGCTGCTATCCCTTTAACCCCAACCCAGTCTCTACCATTTTCTGCTATCCCTTTAACCCAACCCAGTCTCTACCATGTTCTGCTATTCCTTTAACCCCAACCCAGTCTCTACCATGTTCTGCTATCCCTTTAACCCCAACCCAGTCTCTACCATGTTCTGCTATCCCTTTAACCCCAACCCAGTCTCTACCACGGTCTGCTTTCCCTTTAACCCAACCCAGGCTCTACCATGTGCTGCTATCCCTTTAACCCCAACCCAGTCTCTACCACGGTCTGCTATACCTTTAACCCAACCCAGTCTCTACCACGGTCTGCTATACCTTTAACCCCAACCCAGTCTATACCATGTTCTGCTATCCCTTTAACCCAACCCAGTCTCTACCACGGTCTGCTATACCTTTAACCCCAACCCAGTCTATACCATGTTCTGCTATCCCTTTAACCCCAACCCAGTCTCTACCATGTTCTGCTATCCCTTTAACCCAACCCAGTCTCTACCATGTTCTGCTATCCCTTTAACCCAACCCAGTCTCTACCACGGTCTGCTATACCTTTAACCCCAACCCAGTCTATACCATATTCTGCTATCCCTTTAACCCCGACCCAGTCTATACCATGTTCTGCTATCCCTTTAACCCCAACCCAGTCTCTACCACGGTCTGCTATACCTTTAACCCCAACCCAATCTCTACCATGTTCTGCTATCCCTTTAACCCCAACCCAGTCTCTACCGTGTGCTGCTATCCCTTTAACCCCAACCCAGTCTCTACCATGTTCTGCTATCCCTTTAATCCAACCCAGTCTCTACCACGGTCTGCTATACCTTTAACCCCAACCCAGTCTATACCATATTCTGCCATCCCTTGAACCCCAACCCAGTCTATACCATGTTCTGCCATCCCTTGAACCCCAACCCAGTCTCTACCACGGTCTGCTATACCTTTAACCCCAACCCAGTCTCTACCATGTTCTGCTATCCCTTTAACCCAACCCAGTCTCTACCACGGTCTGCTATACCTTTAACCCCAACCCTGTCTATACCATGTTCTGCTATCCCTTTAACCCAACCCAGTCTCTACCACGGTCTGCTATACCTTTAACCCCAACCCAGTCTCTACCATGTTCTGCTATCCCTTTAACCCCAACCCAGTCTATACCATGTTCTGCTATCCCTTTAACCCCAAACCAGTCTCTACCACGGTCTGCTATACCTTTAACCCCAACCCAGTCTCTACCATGTTCTGCTATCCCTTTAACCCCAACCCAGTCTCTACCGTGTGCTGCTATCCCTTTAACCCCAACCCAGTCTATACCATGTTCTGCTATCCCTTTAACCCCAACCCAGTCTCTACCATGTTCTGCTATCCCTTTAACCCCAACCCAGTCTATACCATGTTCTGCTATCCCTTTAACCCCAACCCAGTCTCTACCACGGTCTACTATACCTTTAACCCCAACCCAGTCTCTACCATGTTCTGCTATCCCTTTAACCCCAACCCAGTCTCTACCGTGTGCTGCTATCCCTTTAACCCCAACACAGTCTATACCATGTGCTGCTATCCATTTAACCCCAACCCAGTCTCTACCATGTTCTGCTATCCCTTTAACCCAACCCAGTCTCTACCACGGTCGGCTATACCTTTAACCCCAACCCAGTCTATACCAAGTTCTGCTATCCCTTTAACCCGACCCAGTCTCTACCATGTTCTGCTATCCCTTTAACCCCAACCCAGTCTATACCACGGTCTGCTATCCCTTTAACCCCAACCCAGTCTCTACCACGGTCTGCTATACCTTTAACCCCAACCCAGTCTCTACCATGTTCTGCTATCCCTTTAACCCCAACCCAGTCTCTACCGTGTGCTGCTATCCCTTTAACCCCAACCCAGTCTATACCATGTTCTGCTATCCCTTTAACCCCAACCCAGTCTCTACCATGTTCTGCTATCCCTTTAACCCCAACCCAGTCTATATCATGTTCTGCTATCCCTTTAACCCCAACCCAGTCTCTACCGTGTGCTGCTATCCCTTTAACCCCAACCCAGTCTCTACCGTGTTCTGCTATCCCTTTAACCCCAACCCTGTCTCTACCATGTTCTGCTATCCCTTTAACCCAACCCAGTCTCTACCATGTTCTGTTATTCCTTTAACCCCAACCCAGTCTCTACCATGTTCTGCTATTCCTTTAACCCCAACCCAGTCTCTACCATGTTCTGCTATTCAGTTAACCCAACCCAGTCTCTAACATGTTCTTCTATCCCTTTAACCCCAACCCAGTCTCTACCATGGTCTGCTATACCTTTAACCCCAACCCAGTCTATACCATGTTCTGCTATCCCTTTAACCCCACCCAGTCTATAACATGTTCTGCTATCCCTTTAACCCCAACCCAGTCTCTACCATGTTCTGCTATCCCTTTAACCCCAACCCAGTCTATACCATGTTCTGCTATCCCTTTAACCCCAACCCAGTCTATACCATGTGCCGCTATCCCTTTAACCCCAACCCAGTCTGTACCATGTTCTGCTATCCCTTTAACCCAACCCAGTCTCTACCACGGTCTGCTATACCTTTAAACCCAACCCAGTCTCTACCGTCTTCTGCTATCCCTTTAACCCGACCCAGTCTCCACCATGTTCTGCTATCCCTTTAACCCCAACCCAGTCTCTACCACGGTCTGCTATCCCTTTAACCTCCTCTACTTGGGTTTGTCACTAGTTACCAAAGCCACAAAGTCAAATTGTCTACATTGTAAAAAAGTATGAAAACAACAATGAGCTTTTTGCTTGTAATTTAAGCTTAGGGTTCGCCATAAATTTGGCAGTGTGGTTAATGTTAGGTTTAAAATCACATTTTAAGCAGAGAAATTGTAGACCTCTAATAGACCCCTGTCCATCTTCCTCCATGTCAATTACAGGACTTATCAAGTCATGCTTCAAAAGTTAAACAGTAACAACGCTCGGTCAACAACCTACAAGACCAAGAGGTGGTGAGGCTGTGGGACTATGGGATAACAGCTAATGTGATGATCTGTGAGGTTAGACTCGCGACACGGCAGAATGGCAGCCAAGGCACCATGCTGACTGTCGTCCCCAAACAAAGCAACCCCCTGGAACAGAGGAGGGTTTTAAAACAGGTAGAGGGGGGTATATTCATAATGGCTCCTTCTGAAACCCTCTTCGTAAAGTGATCTCTGCTTCTCCTCAGGATGAAAAAAAATGATGCGTTAAGAATGGAGTGAGAAAAGTGACATTTTAATGCGTCGCCCCATACCCACCCCCTCGCCGACCCCCTCCTGAGACGCTGCTCGTTGATTTGGTATTCATGCTGTGCAGATTAATCAAGTGGCGGTGCCTTAGCCCTGGACGGCCTGCCATTCTCTACCCCCCTGCCAATCTGCATATCTGCATATTACCGCCACGCGGCCTTTAATTTCCTACAGGAGCAGATAATGATCACCTTGTTCAGACAGAAGGGAGCCTTTGTCGGGGGAGAGGGGCCTGATATTTCATATGGGGAGCTGAGGCAAGGAATCACTGATTAATGCCATGTTGAGCAGATTCGCCGCCCGAGAACCTTTTCATTACCGTACGGGACGCAGCGGATGGGGTGAGGAGGGAAGGCAAGAAGCCCCGCTCGCCCGCTCGCCAGGCTGGCAAAGACTTCTGCTCGCTAGATTTATTGATTTTGTTTTCTATTTAATATGGCTGAAACCGTCTGAAATATAATAACTGCTGTAAGACGGGGCAAGGAGAGGAGGGGGCAGGCGGAGGAGGAGGATGAATAAGAGAGGGATGAGAGAAACATAATGATATGGGGGTATGAGAAGCATTCATACCCCTTGACTTATTCCACATTTTGTTGTTACAGCCTGAATTTGAAATGGATGAAATAGATTTGTTTACTCACCCATCTACACACAATACCCCATAATGACAAAGTGAAAAAATGCTTTTAGAAATGTTGGCAAATTTTTCCTGTTATGGCTAGGCGTCCCGCTATCAGGACAACTTCCTGTGAAACTGGAGTGTGCGCAATTCAAATAAATGATCATAAAAATGATGGATATTAAACATTTAGGTACATATAAGTGTCTTATATTGGTTGAAAGCTTATATTCTTGTTAATCTAACTGCACTGTCTGATTTACAGCAGCTATTACAGCGAAAACATACCATTCGATTGTTTGAGGATTGGGTCCCACATCAAAATATTTTTCCACCGGAACAGGTTTCATAAATTCACAATTAGCGATTAAATGTTTGCTTAATTTTCGAAAGTCTTCCACTGATTTGTCATCCAAAGGGTCCCAGCTATAGCATGTAGTGTTGTTTTTTTTAGATTAAATCCTGCTTTATATCCCAAAAAGTCTGTTTAGTTGGTGCCATCAATTTGAGTAATCCACTCGTTACACTTGCAGAGAAAGCAATCCGAAAATCTACCCCTAAACTTTGTTTCAACAAGTCAAAATACATTTCTATTTATTCCTCAGAGACCCTAAAATGTAATCAAACTATAATATGTTTCTTACAGAATGAAGTATGTTCAATAGGAAATGGCGCGTATTTCCAAGACTGTGTCCCTGTACTAAAACTTATATTTATTATTTGTTTTTGAAGTTACAAGCCTGAAACCTTGAACATAGACTAATGACACCCTGTGGAAGCCATAGGAATTGTATCCAGGGAGCTAATTTTTAGTATGACCTTATTACTTGCCATTCTAAGAGGATGGTCTCTCAAAAAAAGAAAAATATTTATTGTTCTGTCTTTGGATTTTCTCCTACCATATCTATTGTTTTATATTCTCCTACATTATTTTAACATTTCTACAAACTTCAAGGTGTTTTCTTTCCAATGATACCAATTATATACATATCCTGGCTTCAGTCCCTGAGCAACAGGCAGTTTACTTTGGGCACGTCATTCAGTCGGAAATTGAGAAAAAAGGGGCCTAGCCCTAATTAAAAATGAATTACAGAAATATCTTATTTACATAAGTATTCACACCCCTGAGACAATACTTTGTAGAAGCATCTTCCTTGCAGATTTTCTGAAGCTCTGTTAAATTAGATGCGGGAGGCGGTGAACAGCAAAGGCTGTATGCTGGGGGTCATTGTCCCATTGGAACATAAATCTTTGCCACAGTCTAAGGTTGTTTGCACTCTGGCTCCATTCATTGTTCCCTCTATCCTTACTAGTCTCAACGTCCCTGCAGCTGAAAAGCTCCCCCATAGCATGATGACGCCACCGCCGTTCTACATGGTAGGGATGGTGTTAGACAGGTGATGAGCTGGGCCTGATTTCTCCAGACATAGTGCTTTGCATTAAGGCCAAATAGTTACATTTTTCTCATCAGACCACAGAATATTTTGCCTTAAGATCTCAGAGTCTTTCACGTGCCTTTTTGCAAGCTCCAGGCGTGCTGTCATGTGTATCTTTCTCAGGAGAGGCTTCCGTCTGGCCACTCTCCCATAAAGCCCAGATTGGTGAAGTGCTGTAGAGACTCTTGTTCTTCTGTCAGGTTCTCCTATCTCAGGCAAAGAACTCTCTAGTTATGTCAGAGTGGTCATTGTGTTCTTGGTCACCTCCCCGACCAAGGTCCTTCTTGCCCAGTTGCTCAGTTTGGTCAGATGGCCAGCTCTAGGCAGAGTCTGGGTAGTTCCATATTTTTTCCATTTCCCTATGATGGAGATCACTGTGCTCTTGGAAACCTTCAACAATAGAAATGGTTTTATACCCTTCCACAGATATATGCCTCATCAAAATTATATATTCGACATCTACGGACAGTTCATTGGACTTCATTGTACTGTTTCTGCTCTGACATGCACTGTCAACTGTGGGAACTTATATAGACAGGTTTATTTATTTCTAAATCATGTCCAAATAATTGAATTGGCCACAGGTGGACTCCAATTAAGTTGTAGTGACATCTCAAGGATGATCAAAGAAAATTGGATGCACTTGAGCTCAATTCAGAGTGTCAGACCAAAGGGGTATGAATACTTATGTAAATGAGATATTTCTGTATAGAATTTTCAAAACATTTGCCAACATATTTTCACTTTGTAATGATGGGGTATTGTGTGTAGAAATGGATTTAATTTCAATCTAATCTATTTTGATTTCAAGCTGTAACACAACAACATTTGGAATAAGTCAAGGGTTATGAATACTTTGTGAATAAACTGTAGATGGTCACGGGTTTTGAATACTTTGTGGATACACTGTAGATGGTCAAGGGTTATGAATACTTTGTGGATACACTGTAGATGGTCAAGGGTTATGAATACTTTGTGAAGACACTGTAGATGGTCAAGGGTTATGAATCATTTGTGAATGAACTGTAGATGGTTTTAGAGCCTAGTTTTACTCTTGCCCGTATTTCTGTGACTCTGTCTTGTAACGTACAAGAGGTACTTACCAAGAACTACAAGAACTACAGTAGAAGAGGTAGTAGTAGTAGAAGAGGTACTTACCGAGAACTACAGTAGAAGAGGTCATTACCAAGAACCACGGTAGAAGAGGTAATTACCAAGAACCACGGTAGAAGAGGTAATTACCGGCCTCCCGGGTGGCGCAGTGGTTAAGGGCACTGTACTGCAGCGTCAGAGACTCTGGGTTTGCGCCCAGGCTCTGTCGTAACCAGCGACGCACAATTGGCCTAGCATCGCCCGGGTTAGGGAGGGGTCGGCCGGTAGGGATGTCCTTGTCTCATCGCGCACCAGCGTTGGATGCGCGCTGTGTTAAAGAAGCTGTGTGGCTTGGTTGGGTTGTGTATCGGAGGACGCATGACTTTCAACCTTCGTCTCTCCCAAGCCCGTACGGGAGTTGTAGCGATGAGGCAAGCTAGTAGCTACTAAAACAATTGGATACCACGAAATTGGGGAGAAAACGGGGTAAAAAAATCAGAGGTAATTACCGAAAATTACAGTAGAAGAGGTACTTACCAAGAACTACAGTAGAAGAGGTACTTACCAAGAACTACAGTAGAAGAGGTACTTACCAATAACTACAGTAGAAGAGGTACTTACTGAGAACTACAGTAGAAGAGGTACTTACCAAGAACTACAGTAGAAGAGGTACTTACCAAGAACTACAGTAGAAGAGGTACTTACCGGGAACTACAGTAGAAGAGGTACTTACCAAGAACTACAGTAGAAGAGGTACTTACCAAGAACTACAGTAGAAGAGGTACTTACCGGGAACTACAGTAGAAGAGGTACTTACCAAGAACTACAGTAGAAGAGGTACTTACCAAGAACTACAGTAGAAGAGGTACTTACCGAGAACTACAGTAGAAGAGGTACTTACCAAGAACTACAGTAGAAGAGGTACTTACCAATAACTACAGTAGAAGAGGTACTTACTGAGAACTACAGTAGAAGAGGTACTTACCAAGAACTACAGTAGAAGAGGTACTTACCAATAACTACAGTAGAAGAGGTACCTCCCAAGTACTACAGTAGAAGAGGTACTTACCAAGAACTACAGTAGAAGAGGTACTTGCCAAGAACTACAGTAGAAGAGGTACTTACCGAGAACTACAGTAGAAGAGGTACTTACCAAGAACTACAGTAGAAGAGATACTTACCGAGAACTACAGTAGAAGAGGTACTTACCAAGAACTACAGTAGAAGAGGTACTTACCGAGAACTACAGTAGAAGAGGTACTTACCGAGAACTACAGTAGAAGAGGTACTTACCAAGAACTACAGTAGAAGAGGTACTTACCGATAACTACAGTAGAAGAGGTACTTACCAAGAACTACAGTAGAAGAGGTACTTACCAAGAACTACAGTAGAAGAGGTACTTACCGAGAACTACAGTAGAAGAGGTACTTACCAAGAACTACAGCAGAAGAGATTCTTACCAAGAACTACAGTAGAAGAGGTACTTACCAAGAACTACAGTAGAAGAGGTTCTTACCAAGAACTACAGTAGAATAGGTACTTACCAAGAACTACAGTAGAAGAGGTACCTCCCAAGAACTACAGTAGAAGAGGTTCTTACCAAGAACTACAGTAGAAGAGGTACTTACCAAGAACTACAGTAGAAGAGGTACTTACCAATAACTACAGTAGAAGAGGTACCTCCCAAGAACTACAGTAGAAGGAAAGTAGGCCATACTTTCTATTACACAGTCTCTGTAGCAGAGGAACTACTGTCCATAACTGATGAATGTTCCCTTTCCACAGGTTAGTGGTTATTATGCAGTATATCAGGGTTGGGGCCAATTCTAATTGAAGTCAGTCAATTCAGGAAGTGATTTGAATTTAATATCAGAAAATGTTAACACTTTTCACATAAATAACTGATTAAGAAATCAATGAAATTAGATGTTCAGTTATTGAATTGGAATTTCAGTTTAGTTCCTGAATTGACTGCCGTGAATTTGAATTGACTCCAACCCTGCAGAATACCACTTTTGTTTTGGGGGGAATTGACTCCAACCCTGCAGAATACCACTTTTGTTTTGGGGGGAATTGACTCCAACCCTGCAGAATACCACTTTTGTTTTGGGGGGAATTGACTCTAACCCTGCAGAATACCACTTTTGTTTTGGGGGAATTGACTCCAACCCTGCAGAATACCACTTTTGTTTTGGGGGGAATTGACTCCAACCCTGCAGAATACCACTTTTGTTTTGGGGGGAATTGACTCCAACCCTGCAGAATAACACTTTTGTTTTGGGGGGAATTGACTCCAACCCTGCAGAATACCACTTTTGTTTTGGGGGGAATTGACTCCAACCCTGCAGAATACCACTTTTGTTTTGGGGGGAATTGACTCCAACCCTGCAGAATACCACTTTTGTTTTGGGGGGAATTGACTCCAACCCTGCAGAATACCACTTTTGTTTTGGGGGGAATTGACTCCAACCCTGTAGAATACCACTTTTGTTTTGGGGGGAATTGACTCCAACCCTGCAGAATACCACTTTTGTTTTGGGGGGAATTGACTCCAACCCTGTAGAATACCACTTTTGTTTTGGGGGGAATTGACTCCAACCCTGCAGAATACCACTTTTGTTTTGGGGGGAATTGACTCCAACCCTGTAGAATACCACTTTTGTTTTGGGGGGAATTGACTCCAACCCTGCAGAATACCACTTTTGTTTTGGGGGGAATTGACTCCAACCCTGCAGAATACCACTTTTGTTTTGGGGGGAATTGACTCCAACCCTGCAGAATACCACTTTTGTTTTGAGGGGAATTGACTCCAACCCTGCAGAATACCACTGTTGTTTTGGGGGGAATTGACTCCAACCCTGCAGAATAACACTTTTGTTTTGGGGGGAATTGACTCCAACCCTGTAGAATACCACTTTTGTTTTGGGGGGAATTGACTCCAACCCTGTAGAATACCACTTTTGTTTTGGGGGGAATTGACTCCAACCCTGTAGAATACCACTTTTGTTTTGGGGGGAATTGACTCCAACCCTGCAGAATACCACTTTTGTTTTGGGGGAATTGACTGTAACTTTGACATCAATAAATTGCCAGAATGCCTGGTTAACTGGACCGAAATCATATTAATGGCTTGACTGCCCTGCATGCCCAGCAGAATGTTTAAAATCAGACACATCAACATCATTTGTATCACATTTGTATAACATTCCAGTGGATTTGTTGAACAAAAAAAAGCTTCTTTCTGATTAATTCCGGTACACATTATCCCGGGAGGCCTTGAAACCTCCTGACAGATGAGTGGTATTGTGTTATACTCAAAGCAACATCTCACAGTGTCTATCTGTCTGTCTGTCTCTCTGTCTGTCTGTCTGTCTGTCTGTCTGTCTGTCTGTCTCCAGGGGCCTGAGCCCTGGTTATGAAGATGGGAGGCAAATGTAATTGATTTGTAGCAGCGGTCGTAATCCTGCAAGATTTATGTAAGCCCTTCTTTACATAGCAGAGGTCTCTTGACTAATTAAACGCAGCTGAAAGGAACAAAGTTGTTTGTCTGCCGCCTGGATCACTGGGGGCTTCTTCCTTCCTCGCGTTGTAGGAGATGACATGGGGGTGCTCTGTGCTGAGAAACCTACCGAGGAGTTGTGCAGGCAGGTTCTCAGACACCTGCATGGTCTCGAGGACCCACCCACAACAGAAGTAAACAGCAGTTGTTAGTGAACATTGGATATGGAAGGATTGGGATGATGACGCTAGACCTCTTTATCGATTTCAGGATGTTTTGAGTCGTTGAGACGTTGTTATTTTTGAAGGACCTGGTTGTGGAGTTGTGTCAGGATGAACAAAGCAATATTGAATCGTAGTCAAGGAGAGTCTAGCCATCTGTCTACCTGTCTGTTGTCTGTCAGCACTCAGACAATGTTGTACAATAGCCTATTTGTGTCACTTCAACTCTTAATTCTTTCTCCCTCTGCATATACACACTGAATGAGCTCTTTAGAGCCTATATTGCACTTATACATCTATGAAAACAACATCAATCATTGTTAGAGCATCTCTAAGTGGCTTTTGTTTGACATCTGCTTGTGGACACATTGTGTAGAACACACGCCAATGGAAGCCATTCAATATGGTTAGGAGGGATCAGCACACCACAGAATTGACTCTTTCCATGTCATTAGATTATGGGCTTAATCCACCCAACTGTTGACTAGATTACCGTATAGGACGGCGGATCTGATCAGATTACAGACCCCAAGGTATTCACCCCTTCAATGCCAAATCGAAGAACAAAACAGTTAAGGCATGAAAGAAAAATGTGTAAAGAATAACAGTGGTTGTGATGGTGGAACCAACCTGGCAAACAGATGCTAGGTACCTTCCCAGCAATGTCTATATTGACAACTGTTGACTTCCTTTGTTGATAATTAACTCTGTATAACATTGCTCACCCCCCCACCCCCCAAAAATGGTGGAATTTGTTTGAAATAATGCCAAAGCTCATATGCATCAGGTTTACAGTTGAATTAGTGAAAGCAATTCCCCAAGCTAAACTTATAGCATGTTACTTTTGAACCATTCTGTGGTTTCAGATCAGTGCAGATAGAGAACAATGGAAGAGGAGATGAGGCCTCGACACTACTACTGAGATACAGCCTTGATGGATTCTGTCTGTCTGTCTGTCTGTCTGTCTGTCTGTCTGTCTGTCTGTCTGTCTGTCTGTCTGTCTGTCTGTCTGTCTGTCTGTCTGTCTGTCTGATGATTGTTCTCGCTGTGCTAATTATCAGTGCGTAATTAGCCTGCTAGGGCCTAGGTGAGTTGCCTTGCTAAGGATCCTTCCTTTCACACCCCCTATACGTCAGCTGAAGATGTCAGATGGAAAATGCTAATCTGTCGTGTTTCTATTGTAGTAAGACCTTAGATGAGATGAGAGAGAGGAAAAAGAGAGCTGTGAACGATCTGAGAGACAAGGCAAGAAGGGCCTTCTATGCCATCAAAAGGAACATGAAATTTGACATACCAATTTGGATCTGTCTAAAAAATACTTGAATATTATAGAACCCATTTCTCTTTATGGTTGTGAGGTCTGGGGTCCGCTCACCAAACAAGAATTCACAAAATGGTACAAACACCAAAAATATCATCCATGTACAATGTAAAAAATAATGCATGCAGAGCAGAATTAGGAGGATACCCGCTAATTATCAAAATCCAGAAAAGAGCTGTTAAATTCTACAACCACCTGAAAGGAATCGATTCCCAAACCTTCCATAACAAAGCCATCACCTACAGAGAAATTAACCTGGAGAAGAGCCCACTAAGCAAGCTGTTCCTGGGGCTCTGTTCACAAACACAAACAGACCACACAGAGCCCCAGGACAGCAACACAATTAGACCCAACCAAATCATGAGAAAGCAAAAAGATAATTACTTGACACATTGGAAAGAATTGACAAAAAACAGAGCAAACTAGAATGCTATTTGTCCCTAAACAGAGAGTACACAGTGGCAGAATACCTGACCACTGTGACTGACCCAAAATCAATTTTGAGAAAGGCCGCCGAAGGCAGACATGGCTATGACAGGCTATGTGCACACTGCACACAAAATGAGGTGGAGACTGAGCTTTCCACATAGAGATTTGAGGCTGCATTGCGTTCCTATTATAAATCAAGGTCACCGAAGGTTCTATTCAAAGCTCCCTCGTGTTTGTGTTGCTGTGCTGTCTGCATGAGCTGAAGTACTCTGCCCCTGACGCCCTCTGCTCTCTCCTCCACTCACACAGCTTACAAGTTGATGCTGAAACATAATGCAATAGAATTCGCCTCTATTCAATTCCATCATATGTGAAAAATTGCCTGCTTATGTTCATGTTTTTTTTGTTCCCTCCTACATTGTTCCGTTATTGTATTGTTATATTGTCATATGGTGGCTGCTGTATCAGATGTAAAAACATTGTTGGCGGATTCTCATTCCCTCACAAGGCCGTGAGTTTTCTCAATTTTATTTGTTCACGTCTCTCAGTAGGAGAGGTTAACTGATCAGATGACTGCAGGTTAGCGGTTCCAAAACTCGTTATAGAGCGGTCTAACCAACCAAGACCCGCACAAAAAACATTGCGCTGACTTTACCCTTCTTAGGGCTAGGCCCCTTTTTCTCCACTTCCTGTCTGAATGACGTGCCCAAAGTAAACTGTCTGTTGCTCAGGCCCTGAAGCCAGGATGTGCATATCATTGGTAACATTGGAAAGAAAACACTTTGAAGTTTGTGGAAACGTTAAAATAATGTAGGAGAATATAACCCAATAGATATGGTAGGAGAAAATACAAAGAAAAACCAACCAGAACTTTTCTAAGAGGATGGAGGGACCATCCTCTTAGAAATGCAAGAGAAAGGTCATATTGACAGTTAGCTCCCTGGATGTTAGCTCCAATTCCTATGGCGTCCACAGGGTATCAGCAGTCTATGTTCAAGATTTCAGGCTTGTAACTTCAAAAACGAATTAGAAATAGCAGTATTAGTAGAAGGACACAGTCTTGAAAATTCGTGTTTGCGAGCGTCATGAAGACATTACTCACCTGCTAAAATTGGTTTCCTATTGAACATACTTCTTTCCGTAAGAAATATTATAGTTTGATTACATTTTAGGGTATCTGAGGAGTAGATAGAAATGTATTTTGACTTGTTGAAACAAAGTATAGGGGTATATTTTCAGATTCCTTTCTCTGCAAGTTGAACGAGTGGATTACTTGAATCGATGGCAAAGAAGGATTTTATCTAACAAAACAACATTACATGTTATAGCTGGGACCCTTTGGATGACAAATCAGAGGAAGATTTTTCCAGAAGTAAGTGAACATTTAATCGTTATTTGTGAATGTATGAAACCTGTGCCGGTGGAAAGATATTTTGATGTGGGATCCTGTCGTCAAACAATCGCATGGTATGTTTTCGCTGTCATTGCTACTGTAAATCGGACAGTGCAGTTAGATTAACAGGAATTTAAGCTTTCAGCCGATATAAGACACTTATATGTACCTAAATGTTTAAAATCCATAATATTTATGATTATTTATTTGCGCCCTCCGGTTTCACCGGAAGATGTCCTGGTAACGGGACACCAGTCCTTAATGGCAGTGATGGGGGAGGACTCTGAGAGTGTACAGAAACGTCCACATTGTCCTTGAGTGGCGAGTTTCTTACCTACACTAACAATTATCAAAATAGTGTCAAACCAAATCAAACTTTATTTGTCACGTGTGCCGAATACAACAAGTCTAGACCTTACCATGGAACGCTTACAAGCCCTTAACCAACGGTGCAGTTGAAGAAGATTTAAGAAAATATTTACCAAATAAACTAAAGTAAAAAATAAATAATAAATAAATAATGATAACGAGGTTATATACAGGGGGTACAGGTTCAATTTGATTAATTGTTCAGCAGTCTTATGGCTTGGGGCTAGAAGCTGTTAGGGAGCCTTTTGGTCCTAGACTTGGCACTCCGGTACTGCTTGACGTGCAGTAGCAGAGAAAACAGTCTATGACTTGGGTGACGGGAGTCTCTGACAATTTTACGGGCCTTCCTCTGATACTGCTGTTAGCAGTTGATGGTATTCTTCAATAACACAAACTCCAAAGCAAATCAGGGGGAGAAAATTTGTTTTTTTGAGAAGGACAAATCATAGATGTTATGCTGGGAGGTAGATGTTCAGTCTCCCCTGTCCTCAGCTTTTCTCCATGGAACAAAGGAACAGGATGCCATTCATAACCCCCACCCTAGCCAGGGGTTGACCAATCAGAAGTCCTTGCAGTACAACTGGGCCAAGGGCCAAATAACAAGTATCCTGCTCCAGACTCAATGTACAGACCATAGCACACGTAGCTCTGAGTTCAGGAGTGATATTCCACAGATGCTAAACAGCTGTTGAACTGCTGGACCAAAGGCTTGAGGAAAAAAATGACTTATTCTAACACTGACTTCCCTTATACCTCTAACTTGAAACCAGTGGATGCAAAGAGGCTAAACTGCACAAGTTCTGTCCCCTTCGACCTTTTAACCAACTATTTACATTGACAATTCCCTATTGATCGTACTCTCGTCCTCTCATCCTCTGCATTGTGTATTTATCTTCAAAATATTCTTATACCGCCTATTACATAGGTCCTGGATAGCAGAAAGCTTGGTCCCATCGATGTACTGGGCCGTAAGCACTACCCTCTGTAGCGCCAGTTGCCATACCAGGCGGTGATGCAACCGCTCAGGATGCTCTCAATGGTGCAGCTGTAGAACATTTTGAGGACCAATGCCTGGGGACCCATGCCAAATCTTTTCAGTCTCTTGAGAGGGAAAAGGTTTTGTCGTGCCCTCTTCATGACTGTCTTGGTGTGTTTGGACCAGGATAGTTCGTTGGTGATGTGGACACCAAGGAACTTGAAACTCTCGACCCGCTTCACTTCAGCCCCATCGATGTTAATGGGGGCCTGTTCGGACCGCCTTTTCCTGTAGTCCACGATCAGCTCCTTTGTCTTGCTCATTTGAAGTTTGGCCTGTGTCGACTGCGTGTGCTGTGTGTGAGTTTGTGTGCTGTGTGTGAGTGTGTGTGCTGTGTGTGGGTGTGTGTGCTGTGTGTGAGTTTGCGTGCTGTGTGTGAGTATGTGTGCTGTGTGTGAGTTTGTGTGTGAGTTTGTGTGCTGTGTGTGAGTGTGCATGGATGTGTATGTGCATGAATGTATTTCAGTTAAACCTATACATTAGTCTAAACTCATGTCTTTTTCTCTCTGCGTTCTTTTAGGCAGAAAAATGCTGCTGGGATTGACACTCACCAAGGAGCTGTAACGTACCTGTCACCAAGTAAGATGCTGCTGTTGATATTGTTGTTGTTGTTGTTGTCTTGGTGATTGTCATTCCAACATTCCTGGGAATCATCAGTTGTGGAACCATCCAAGATGCAGAGATAGCTGACACTCACATGCCATCGGCAGCCCCAGTGCATTAGATACCCTATAGAGAAATGGTGCGGTGGTCTGTGTTGCTGATCACCTGTCATCTTTGTATGGACTCTCCTGACGTGAATAAGATTTGAAATGTGAATCAACTCTGAATTAAATCCCAATCAAATCTGGATCTGGATCCAGGGAAGTTTTGTGAGTCATTGTTTCAGTGGATTGTGTGGAATTTCCTTTCCATTGGAGACTGACATGTAATCTTTCACTATTTACTGTGAGGATACTTGCAGTGCTGCTGTACATGGATTATTGGGTGTGTTGCTGCATACTGTGCTGAGGCATGGTCGTCAGCTTTCACACCTTTTATCCCTCACTCTTTTCCCCCGTACAACACACACACATACAGGCAGAACGAGCTCAAGCCTTGTCCCAGCCTTTGATTGTGGAATTTCCTGCCCAAGGACATCCTCCATTCAAATGTCTTTTCACAATTCACTTCCCAACTCAAAATTTCAAATGCCAGGGCTTTCAATTAACATTGAGCTCATGTGAAGCACCTACAGCCCCTTGTCTGTGAAAAGCAGTATAGAATGGGTTTTGTATGGCGCTCAAGCACATAATAAACCGATGGGAGGATTTACAAGATTACGAGGCGTCCTTCAAAGTTTCATCGTCTTCTCATTTTCCCTTTTAAAACGATTACATTTGTCAGTGTTATTTTGTGAGCCTTTCACCCTTCTCATTGTGATATCGCCCCGTGGTCTCGTTACAATACTGTAATTGTGAGACACACATACATAAATAAGCATTGTCCTTGGGGCATAATTGAGTTGAAGCAAATGAAGCAGTCTCCTACTCATGTTCAGTTCATGTCAATACCATGTTGTATTGGGTTTCCTATGCTGGATTCTAATTTCAAAGACTTTTTGGAAAATATTTAAACATACGGGCTATCTTTGTGAATGGTGATTCTTTAGACTGTATAGAACTAATGTCAAATTATTTATTTTCTAAAACCATGGTCTGTGCACTTCTTCCCTTTAAGGAGGCATTGTACTTTTTCATGCAGCGTAAATTAAAGGTGTGGGAATAAGCCAGGTGTCTTTTATCTGTGGGTTCATACTTAAAGGGATACCTGCCACCAAACCCACAGTTCAGAAGAAATAGAATGGACATTCCCATTCACTGTAATGGACCAGTAGTCATATTGAAGGTGCCATTTAACTACAACGTTTTCAAGCTCATCATATCATCTCTCAGAATGCTGTTCTATAAATGAAACAACGGCAAATTCTATTGAGCCTGGAAAGAAGTGCATGGTGCTCAACTGACGTGAGTCGGACTGCAGCCCAAACGCTTCAACACCGTTAGAAAGGGAAAAGCACAACGCTCGCTGACCATTCAAAAAATCATTGTGTCATTTAAGCAACGTTAAAAAGCTTGGTGCTGATGAAGGTCGTGGCTGAAACGTCAAGCGTTTTAACGTTGCTTAATTAAATCAGTGTGTGTTTAAAGCGCAACTGAGGCAATAAACAACTTCTCTGATAGAAAACGGCCAATGTGGCGTCGATATGAGTCAGAAACATTTGTTCTAGTGACAAAATTGACCACAAAGTGGAAATCGGATACTTTTATTCATAAAGTCAGTCTCGTCCAAAACTGAGTTTTATAAGTGAGTTCATCATGACTTACTTGAGGGTTGGGTTTTGAGTTTGACAATGCTCAATAGCCCACTAACACTGGATACCCAGCTGCGGGGATTGCACTCTATCCAATCCTACCGCAGAACACACAGACAGTGAGACATACCTGACCAGCAGCGCAGCTGACCTTGTTTACATAAGAGAACACGTCACTATTTCTTAACTTGAGGAATACTGCACCAAACACATTAGCTTGATGTAAAAATGACAGCTAAAACCTCGTCAACAAAAATGTCAAAATTAATTACAGATTTCTTGAGTGATGTTAGATCCATTCTGACTGTTTTGAGGAAGTAATACTGGCTTTGTTTCTATGGTGACTCATGGGGGACAAACATCAGGTACTGCCACATCGAAACACACCCCCAACACTGAAATCTCGTTTGATGAGCAACAGAGAAACGCTTGCGGTATCAGAGCGTTCAGTTACTCTTTAATGGCAGGAGAGCATTGCACCTTTTCCTTTCCAAATTCTGTTGAGCCGCCATCATATTGTGTGTATGGTGAAGAATCTTTAGATCCACATGTCTGTCTGTCTGTCTGTCTGTCTGTCTGTCTGTCTGTCTGTCTGTCTGTCTGTCTGTCTGTCTGTCTGTCTGTCTGTCTGTCTGCCTGTCTGTCTGTCTGTCTGTCTGTCTGTCTGTCTGTCTGTCTGTCTGTCTGTCTGTCTGTCTGTCTGTCTGTCTGTCTGCCTGCCTGCCTGTCTGTCTGTCTGTCTGTCTGTCTGCCTGTCTGTCTGTCTGTCTGTCTGTCTGTCTGTCTGTCTGTCTGTCTGTCTGTCTGTCTGTCTGTCTGTCTGTCTGTCTGTCTGTCTGTCTGTCTGCCTGCCTGCCTGCCTGTCTGTCTGTCTGTCTGTCTGTCTGTCTGTCTGTCTGTCTGTCTGTCTGTCTGCCTGTCTGTCTGCCTGCCTGCCTGCCTGTCTGTCTGTCTGTCTGTCTGTCTGTCTGTCTGTCTGTCTGTCTGTCTGCCTGCCTGCCTGCCTGCCTGCCTGCCTGTCTGTCTGTCTGTCTGTCTGTCTGTCTGTCTGTCTGTCTGTCTGTCTGTCTGTCTGTCTGCCTGCCTGCCTGTCTGTCTGCCTGCCTGCCTGCCTGTCTGTCTGTCTGTCTGTCTGTCTGTCTGTCTGTCTGTCTGTCTGTCTGCCTGCCTGCCTGTCTGTCTGCCTGCCTGCCTGCCTGTCTGTCTGTCTGTCTGTCTGTCTGTCTGTCTGTCTGTCTGTCTGTCTGTCTGTCTGTCTGTCTGTCTGTCTGTCTGTCTGTCTGTCTGTCTGTCTGTCTGTCTGTCTGCCTGCCTGCCTGCCTGTCTGTCTGTCTGCCTGCCTGCCTGCCTGTCTGTCTGTCTGTCTGTCTGTTCTTGCTATTCTGTTTCTATATACGGCTATAACCTCCTCACTCACTACAGACCTGGCAGAATTATTCATTCATTTAACAGGAGCCTGTTTCAAGAGGTGCGGGTTCAAAGGCTTTAGGATTCAGTGGAACATGGCTTTGGGGGAAAAAATTGAGCCAAAGTGCACTTCAGCATCCTAGCTGCATCCGACACAACCATTTCTGTGGAAGAGATGAAGTGTGTGTGTGTGTGTGTGTGTGTGTGTGTGTGTGTGTGTGTGTGTGTGTGTGTGTGTGTGTGTGTGTGTGTGTGTGTGTGTGTGTGTGTGTGTGTGTGTGTGTGTGTGTGTGTGTGTGTGTGTGTGTGTGTGTGTGTGTGTGTGTGTGTGTGTGCGTGCGCGTGTGCATTTGTGCATGCCTGTGTTCATGCCTGTGTGCTTGCATATGTGTGTTTCCATGGCTGTGTGTGTTGCACAGCCTACAGAGCCCTGTGATTACCTTACCCTCTACATTATCTGGAGTGCAGAGGCGCTGAAAGCAGTCGTGGCTTAATCCCCCTCCCCATTTACGTCTCTCTCTCTCTCTCTCTCTCTCTCTCTCTCTCTCTCTATCGCATTAGCTTCCTTTAAGATTCACTTACGGTGATGTTCCACTTTGAAGTTAATGTTTTGTGACTGGTAGCCTACAGGGTTGGGGCTGTAATCATAGCTGCTGGGTGTATGTTGTGTTGATAGCGGGGTTGGGGGGTGTGAAGAGGGGTCTGACATGGAGAAGGGGCCTCAAACCCAGCTACTTCTATACAAACCTTATAGCATCAAACAGGAAGCAGCTCTTTGTAGGTGTTGCATCTGTTCTCTTCCCCTCTGAACCTCTGTGTATAGGTGTTGCGTCTGTTGTCTTCCCCACTGAACTGCGACTCCAGTTCATTCTGCTGTTGAATTAACTAACCACCTGGTTGCAAATGGTACATACAGGTAGTGGTGATTGTTCCAATGAATCCCAGTAAATACTAAGTAAAATACAAATAATTACTAGGTATTTTATTTGTCATTAAGAAGTAAATAACAGGTCAAATAAAGCGAATCTACAACTCACGAGCTGTATCAGGGGAGAACCCATGTGCTGTATCACCACCATAATAACTCCCTCCTCCCTTTATGAGCAGCAGTTGATCAGGGGGCTGAGATGAGAGGAGTACACAAACGAGATGGCCAATTTGTTCCACATGGCGATGTCCTGTGTCACTGCTGACAGAGGGGGTGGGAGGGGGTGTAGCGGCCCCCAGGTCAGCAGCTGTGCTCCAACTCAAAGCACCCCCCCACACACACACACACACTCTCCCAGGGGCCCCGGGGGCCAGAGCCGTAGGTCACATATCAAAGGGTCCAATCCGCTGGCTAATGAAGCAGCTCAGTACCTAGCAGCCCTGAAGACCTCGCTAACGAGCTCCGGTTGCTAGTCTCTCTCTCTCTTTCTCTCTCTCTGTCTCTCTCTTGCTCTCTCTCTCTCTCCCTCCTCACCTCTCTCCCTCCCGCCGTCCCTCTGTCTTTCTCTCTCTCTCATGCCAATTAGAATCCACGCACATCACCTGACATGACATCAGAGCCCCCTCTGAAATGAGCTGCATTTTTAATTTTCCCATGATTACATCATTCATTAATCATGGAGAGACAAGTCCAAATCCTGAGCGTATATTATGGGGGCCAATTGGCAATAGGTGAGCCTAGCTGCATTCATTATTTACCTGTGCTGGAAAATAAGAGGGGAGATGAGGGACGTGGTACGTATTTTAAGAAGAACTACCTTTATTTCTGTAACCAAGGATATCTAACAAAGAAACAAGTGTTTTGAAAAATAATGTTATTAATAATGTTATTTCAATGAGTGCTTAGCGCTGTAATCCAGGATATGAGTGGGCAAGAGTGGTAGGCAGTTGACTGAGAGAGAGGCTGCGTTTAGCCAGGCAGCCCAATTCTGATATTATTTTACACTAATTGGTCTTTTGACCAATCAGATCAGCTCTGAAAAAGATCTGATGTGAAAAGATCTGATGTGATTGGTCAATAGACCAATTAGTTTTAAAAAATAGATCAGAATTGGGCTGCCTGTCTAAATGCAGCCAGAGAAGCAGGTCGCAGCTACAGTTGACTGAGAGAGAGAGGCAGGTCCCAGCTACAATTGACTGAGCGAGAGAGGCAGGTCCCAGCTACAGTTGGCTGAGAGAGAGAGGCAGGTCCCAGCTACAGTTGGCTGAGAGAGAAAGGCAGGTCGCAGCTACAGTTGACTGAGAGAGAGGCAGGTCCCAGCTACAGTTGACTGAGCGAGAGAGGCAGGTTCCAGCTACAGTTGACTGAGAGAGAGGCAGGTCCCAGCTACAGTTGCCTGAGCGAGAGAGGCAGGTCGCAGCTATAGTTGACTGAGAGCTCTTTCTCTATAGTGACATTGTTGTGACTATACCCACTTCACCAGCAGCAAAATTGACTTCCCTTCCCGTGAGATGGAGACCACAGTCCTGTTTGACTACTTTTAAAATGTTCATCCTCACATCCTCTTTCATTGAAG
Organism: Oncorhynchus keta; assembly: GCF_023373465.1. Taxonomy (NCBI): domain Eukaryota; kingdom Metazoa; phylum Chordata; class Actinopteri; order Salmoniformes; family Salmonidae; genus Oncorhynchus; species Oncorhynchus keta. Next base: position 62,173,910 of record NC_068450.1, read on the forward strand.
TAATCTTGAAAGCGGAGTGAAAATATAATCTTTACTTAACTTTGTAATCATGGGTTAGGTCACCTCAAAGAACGTATACAAATACAGTAATTATTTTAAAATTGGATTTGTTCCAGGCAACAGCTGCAAAGACGAACCAATATGTTCCCTGCTGAGCCCGTTGACCACACCAGATTCCTCAGTTGCTCCAGCTGAAATATGAGCAAACGGTTCATCTGTGTTTCCATGCAGCGATTGACAAGGTAGACCTCTTTTGAGTGGAACCATTTTCCCTCCCAGCGTTCAGCTAGCATGGTGTTATGTGACCCCATTCCCACAGCATCTGATAGACCAGATAGATACAGAACAAGCTGGGTGATGGCATCAATTCAGATGCTCCTGACTGAAATCTATCATATAATGAGCCAGGGCCATCAAACGCTGGTCATCAGAGGGGAGTCTGAATTAAGCTCTCTGTCCTGTTCTCCCCATGCTTTACCCAGGGCTTTCACCCCCGCCCCCACAGCGCAGGCAGCAGAAGGTCCCTGGAACGAGAGGCAGCGAGGGCTGTGAGGCCTGTTCTCGGGTGATTGGGGGTAATTTGGAGAGTATGAATTGTAGCTTTGTGCCGTGGGCCAACTCCATGACAGGCACCTGTTGGAGTGTCAAACTGAGCTGGGAGAGAGAGAGAGAGGAGGAATGAGAAGGGGGAAAAGAGGGAGGGTGAGAGGGAGAGGGGTGAGACGAGATAGAAATAAAGCGATAGAGAGAGAGACATATAGGACAGAATAGAGAGAGAAGAGCCTATCTGAACCCCTCTCCTCCCTCTCCAACCATTCACCAGGCTTCAGTCTAACAGATGGTCTCACGCACAACAAGTTAACAGAACGGAAGTAGTCCCCAAACAGTAGCTAAACCAGTATAACTCATCTTATTGACTGGATTTTTTGGATGGTCTTTCCTTCAAGTTCTAATTCCTAAATGACCAATTTACTGTTGATACATGACTAAAGACTGTTACTGTGGTCAAATGTATCCCCTAAAACTAGTCTAGGTGCATTTCTCTCCTTTCTCCACTATATTAACCAGTATGTCTCTAAGGAGCCTGGAATCGTCCTCCATGACCAAGTCGTTTTATCAGTCAGGTTTTGTCTCCTCTCTGTTTCTGCACTTGTCTATACTGATTGCATAACTCCTCACACCCGCTGGTTGGTTGCCTGCAGTCTCGCGGTTTTAATTATAATTGCCATCTCAGCCAATTATGCATTAATAATCAGCAAATTAGCCATGATTAATCGGCATTAGGTGAATGATTATGGAACTAAAGATAGATAATCAGCTGGCGGGGCTGGAAATACAGGGTTTAACACAGTAGGAGGCTTCATCTGGTGGAAACAGACATTCTCTTAGTTGTCTTCCTCACTCAGCACGGCTATATAGTGTGTGTGTGTGTGTGTGTGTGTGTGTGTGTGTGTGTGTGTGTGTGTGTGTGTGTGTGTGTGTGTGTGTGTGTGTGTGTGTGTGTGTGTGTGTGTGTGTGTGTGTGTGTGTGTGTGTGTGTGTGTGTGTGTGTGTGTGTGAGAGAGAGAGAGAGAGAGGGAATTGTATATATCCCATGCTAGCTTTACAACCCTGAGTGATGGGTTGTCTATTGTTACACACACTGAACAGCGACATGGGTTAGTACTATGTTAACACAGCCAACCTCCATAAAATGCTGTTGTGACCCCCATGAATAGATACGCTGTCAGTCACACTGTTTATCTCTAAATAGGAAGAAGCTGCCAACTGTGCACTTTATCAGGACAATATGTTATGTGCCACAGGGAAGTCTACATTCACACTGAATTGATAAGGAAATGTAAACAGTGAATTGATGAGGAAATGTAAACAGTGAATTGATAAGGAAATGTAAACAGTGAATTGATAAGGAAATGTAAACAGTGAATTGATAAGGAAATGTAAACAGTGAATTGATAAGGAAATGTAAACAGTGAATTGATGAGGAAATGTAAACAGTGAATTGATGAGGAAATGTAAACAGTGAATTGATAGGGAAATGTAAACAGTGAATTGATAAGGAAATGTACACAGTGAATTGATGAGGAAATGTAAACAGTGAATTGATGAGGAAATGTAAACAGTGAATTGATGAGGAAATGTAAACAGTGAATTGATAAGGAAATGTAAACAGTGAATTGATGAGGAAATGTAAACAGTGAATTGATAAGGAAATGTAAACAGTGAATTGATAAGGAAATGTAAACAGTGAATTGATGAGGAAATGTAAACAGTGAATTGATGAGGAAATGTAAACAGTGAATTGATGAGGAAATGTAAACAGTGAATTGATAAGGAAATGTAAACAGTGAATTGATGAGGAAATGTAAACAGTGAATTGATGAGGAAATGTAAACAGTGAATTGATGAGGAAATGTAAACAGTGAATTGATGAGGAAATGTAAACAGTGAATTGATGAGGAAATGTAAACAGTGAATTGATGAGGAAATGTAAACAGTGAATTGATAAGGAAATGTAAACAGTGAATTGATGAGGAAATGTACACAGTGAATTGATGAGGAAATGTACACAGTGAATTGATGAGGAAATGTAAACAGTGAATTGATGAGGAAATGTAAACAGTGAATTGATAAGGAAATGTAAACAGTGAATTGATAAGGAAATGTAAACAGTGAATTGATGAGGAAATGTAAACAGTGAATTGTTGAGGAAATGTAAACAGTGAATTGTTGAGGAAATGTAAACAGTGAATTGATAAGGAAATGTAAACAGTGAATTGTTGAGGAAATGTAAACAGTGAATTGATAAGGAAATTTAAACAGTGAATTGATGAGGAAATGTAAACAGTGAATTGTTGAGGAAATGTGCACTCCAGGAAAGAGGATGTTTATGATGTATATAATGTTTATAACTAGTTAGGTATAACAGGCGTGATGTTTATAACTAGTTAGGTATAACAGGCATGATGTTTATAACTAGTTAGGTATAACAGGCATGATGTGTATAACTAGTTAGGTATAACAGGCATGATGATTATAACTAGTTAGGTATAACAGGCATGATGTTTATAACTAGTTAGGTATAACAGGCATGATGTTTATAACTAGTTAGGTATAACAAGCATGATAATTATAACTAGTTAGGTATAACAGGCAGGATGTTTATAACTAGTTAGGTATAACAGGCGTGATGTTTATAACTAGTTAGGTATAACAGGCAGGATGTGTATAACTAGTTAGGTATAACAGGCAGGATGTTTATAACTAGTTAGGTATAACAGGCGTGATGTTTATAACTAGTTAGGTAAAACAGGTGTGATGTTTATAACTAGTTAGGTATAACAGGCAGGATGTTTATAACTAGTTAGGTATAACAGGCGTGATGTTTATAACTAGTTAGGTATAACAGGCATGATGTTTATAACTAGTTAGGTATAACAGGCATGATGTTTATAACTAGTTAAGTATAACAGGCAGGATGTTTATAACTAGTTAGGTATAACAGGCGTGATGTTTATAACTAGTTAGGTATAACAGGCATGATGTTTATAACTAGTTAGGTATAACAGGCAGGATGTTTATAACTAGTTAGGTATAACAGGTATGCTATTTATAAGTAGCTAAGTATTGCAGACGGTTTAAGCACAAAGTGTATGAGCTGTCATTGTCATGGAGGTCTGGCCGGCCACCACCCCTCCACTCCTCCCCACCACGCTGTGTTTGTCCCTTGTCCCTTTGTGTCCCTGTCAAAGGCCTGATCCCCCTGTCATTATTTGCTCCTTTATCTCCCTCTCTGCCCGTTCTGATTAGGGTCAGTGGAGTCTGACCAGCAGTGTTCTGGGGGATGCTATCCATTACCGTGTCACTGTGGATAGGCCCAGCATGGGTGAGGTGTGGTGTCAACACAAGCCTCTCGACAAAATCACCAACCCGTCTCCAGCTAATTATCCCCGTCCAAGATAATTAAATAGGGGTCGGAGGAAGGCAGCGTGTGTGCGTATGTATGTATGTGTGCGTGCGTGTGGCTTATTAAGTAGGTCTCATAATTATTTACACTTTAGTAATTTAGCAGATGTTCTTATCTAGAGCGACTTAGTTAGTGCATTCATCTTAAGATAGGTAGGTAGGACAACCACACATCAGTCATAGTAAGTACATTTTTCCAAGTCAGGGCAAAACAGTCAAGTGCGAGTGTTAGTCAATGAAAGCCATTTATCTATTATTTTCAAGAGACCATAAATGGCAGAACGGAGTGCTCAGGTTGGGGTACAGGATTTGAGCATCGCCTGACGGTAGGGAGGGGCAGTTCCTCTTACTGCTCAGTAGGCCAGTACCAGGGTCTTGTAGTGGATGCGAGCTTTGACTGGAAGCCAGTGGAGTGTGTGGAGGAGTGGGGTGACATGGGACAACTTGGGAAGGTTGAACACCAGGAGGTGGCATCATTGGTTGCAGGGGTTTGATGGCACAAGCAGGAAGCCCAGCCAACAGCTAGTTGCAGTAATTCAGACAGGAGATGACAAATTCCTCGATTAGGACCTGTGCTACTTCCTGGTTGAGGTACAGTCGTACTCTACAGATGTTGTAGAGCATGAACCTGCAGGATCAAGTCACTGATTTGATGTTTGCAGAGAACGATAGGGTGTTGTCCAGGGTCACGCCAAGGTTCTTTGCACTCTGGGAGGGGGCACTGTAGAGTTGTCAACTGTGATAGAGAGGTCTTGGAGCAGGCAAGCCTTCCCCGGGAGGAACAGCAGCTCCGTCTGGTTGAGGTTGAGCTTGAGGTGGTGGTTCGACATCCAAGCTGAGATATCCGCCACCTGGGTGTCAGAAGAATTTATATTGAATTTATTATCACTCTGTATGTATTTCTTACTTTTCTTCTGGGTGGCAGCCTATGGGTACAACGACTAAACAACCCCCCCCCCCCAAAAAAAAAATGAAGAAGTGGTAGGGAGCGATGTAGCTGAGTGTCATCTGCATAGCAATGATATGACAGACCATGTGAGGATATGAGAGAGAGAGTAACTGTGGGATCAAACTGAATTTCCGTGCTGTAAAAATGTTAAGGTAGTTCCACTGGCCACACCATGTCATTTCAACGTGGAGAATTGGGTAATAATTGGTAGATATGTTGCTCAATGAGATCCCAACCTATTTTCCCCTACTCAAAAAGACAGCCAAAAGTTTGTTAAATTTCCAACGTGTTACCACAATGCTTTCAATCATCTAAAAGCCCAACCATATTCCAATGGGAAATCTATTTCTAAATGTAGGTTTAGTTGTCACCTGAATGTGGTAACATTCAACTATTTAAAAGCACATGGCCAAGTTCAAATGGAATACAATGTCAGATATTTTGTGTTAAAAATGTAATGTGTTATCACTGTGCTTGATGTAATAACACAACAAAATAACCTGGATTACAGTTAGCTGGGATTACATTGAAGTACATGGTGCGAGTGATCAATGTCGTTTGAGATTCTGTGCAGATTAAATACAGAAGTTGTGAATATTTCCACAGACCTTCGAACTTGAACACACACGCTTTCTATGATTACATAAGAAGACATTGTCAAAGTAACCTCAATGTGGCCATGGATGTGTTACTCATTTTAAAGTTGAATAAATACTTTGACATTCAGTTGTGAGATATCTTTAACATTAGGCTATTTACTTTCTTGCAAAAGTAATATTGAATTGTGTTTGTTTGACAACTGAACCAAATATCAACATTTAAAGGAGATGTATCTTCTTATAGTGGATATTATGTTGAAGATCTGACGTTGTTTCAAAGGTACAAATTCAACATATTTTATACAAAGTTTGTCTATGTTGAAAACTGGTTACTATGATGATATAATCCTGTGGTTGGAATTGTACCCTCAAAACAACAGTTTACGTTGATTACTTTTCCAATGTATTTTCCACGTAGATCCCATGTCACAATACTTTGACAAATGACGTTGAAGCAAAGTTTATTTAACCCGTTTGTGCCCAGTGGGATGTGTCTCTGTTATAGTGGGACCTGAACTACATCAGTATTACAGTATAAGACAATAAAACATTGCATTGTGATAATTGATCCCAAACTTAGTCTGTGGGGGAACTAAAGCCCAGTAAGTGGAACTCAGTGTCCCTGGACCATGGAGCTGTAGGGACATTTACAACATGAAGCACTGCACATTTAATGATAGAAGTTAAACAAGAATGATCCTTGATGGAAAATGGAGAGAGTGAGGGCGAGAGGGAAATGGCATGAGAGCGGGAGAGAAAGAAATGGAGAGAGAGAAGGAGGAAATAAGTAAGAGTGAGAGAGAGACGTCAGTAATCAGCTCAATGTAATTGAAGAATCCATAGACTCTAACCACTTCTGGGAAAATTGGAAAACACTAAACAAACAACAACACAAAGAATTATCTATCCAAAATGGAGATGTATGGGTAAACCACTTCTCCAATCTTTTTGGCTCTATAACAAAGAATAAAGAGCAAAAACATATACATGATCAAATACAAATCTTTAGAATCAACTATTAAAGACTACCAGAACCCACTGGATTCTCCAATTATATTGAATGAGTTACAGGACAAAATAAAAACTCTCCAACCCAAAAAGGCCTGTGGTGTTGATGGTATCCTTAATGAAATGATCAAATATACAGACAACAAATTCCAATTGGCTATACTAAAACTCTTTACCATCATCCTTAGCTCTGTCATTCTTCTCTTCAACATATATATATCAACGAATTGGCGAGGGCACTAGAAAAGTCTCACCCTACTAGAATCCGAAGTCAAATGTCTACTATTTGCTGATGATCTGGTGCTTCTGTCACCAACCAAGGAGGGCCTACAGCAGCACCTTGATCTTCTGCACAGATTCTGTCAGACCTGGGCCCTGACAGTAAATCTCAGTAAGACCAAAATAATGGTGTTCCAAAAAAAGTCCAGTTGCCAGGACCACAAATACAAATTCCATCTAGACACTGTTGCCCTAGAGCACACAAAAAACTATACATACCTTGGCCTAAACATCAGCATCACAGGTAACTTCCACAAAGCTCTGAACAATCTGAGAGACGAGGCAAGAACGAGGCCATTAAAAGGAACATACATTTCAACATACCAATTAGGATCTGGCTAAAAATACTTGAATCAGTCATAGATTCCATTGCCCTTTAGGGTTGTGAGGTCTAGGGTCCGCTCACCAACCAAGACTTCACAAAATGGGACAAACACCAAATTGAGACTCTGCATGCAGAATTCTGCAAAAATATCCTCCGTGTACAACGTAGAACACCAAATAATTCATGGAGAGCAGAATTAGGCCGATAACCACCAATTATCCAAATCCAGAAAAGAGACGTTAAATTCTACAACCAGCTAAAAGGAAGCGATTCCCAAACCTTCCATAACAAAGCCATCACCTACAGAGGGATGAACCTGGAGAAGAGTCCCCTAAGCAAGCTGGTCCTGGGGCTCTGTTCACAAACACACCCCACAGAGCCCCAGGACAGCAGCACAATTAGACCCAAACAAATTATGAGAAAACAGAAATATAATTACTTGACACATTGGAAAGAATTAACAAAAAAACTGAGCAAACTAGAATGCTATTTGGCCCTAAACAGAGAGTACACAGTGACAGAATACCTGACCACTGTGACTGACACAAACTTAAGGAAAGCTTTGACTATGTACAGACTTAGTGAGCATAGCCTTGCTATTGAGAAAGGCCACCGTAGGCAGACATGGCTCTCAAGAGAAGACAGGCTATGTGCTCACTGCCCACAAAATGAGGTGGAAACTGAGCTACACTTCCTAACTTCCTGCCCAATGTATGACCATATTAGAGAGACATATTTCCCTCAGATTACACAGATCCACAAAGAATTGAAAACAAATATTTTGATAAACTCCCATATCTACTGGCCACAGTGTGCCATCACAGCAGCAATATTTGTGACCTGTTGCCACAAGAAAAGGGCAACCAGTGAAGAACAAACATCACTGTAAATACAACCCATATTCATGTTTATTTATTTTCCCTTGTGTACTTTAACCATTTGTACATTGTTACAACACTGTGTATATATATATAATGTGACATTTGTAATGTCTTTATTGTTTTGAAACTTCTGTATGTATAATGTTTACTGTTAGAGAGAGGGGGATAGAGGGGTGGAGTGAGACAGAGATGCATATCAAGAGACCAAGTCAGTAAGGTTCCAAGCGAGAGTCCTGAAAAGTAAATGATCAAGAAAACCGATAGAATGAATGAGAGAGAACGAGGGAGGAGAGATTTTGCAGTCATACATATTCCCACTTCGGTGTACTTCTGTGCTGACCTGTTGTGGTGTGTGTGAGTGTGTGTGTGTGTGTGTGTGTGTGTGTGTGTGTGTGTGTGTGTGTGTGTGTGTGTGTGTGTGTGTGTGTGTGTGTGTGTGTGTGTGTGTGTGTGTGTGTGTGTGTGTGTGTGTGTGTGTGTGTGTGTGTGTGTGTGTGTGTGTGTGTGTGTGTGTGTGTGTGTGTGAGTGCAGTGTGACCGAGCTCTGGCTATTGCTGCGCCAGCACTGCCACCAGGCCTTTCTCTCTGCCTCGCTGCACTACCCATTGTCCCACCGGCTTTGGGAGAAAGACAAAATGCTAGCCAGAGGAAACCAATAGAGAATCGCTTGCGTTGTCGATTCTGGAAAAGATACAGCCTCCTGGTCCTCGTCTGTGGGCATTATTTGTCACCAAGTTTGACCTCCCTATAACTCCATACTGTATTAAGCTCTTAACCTCTGGCTCTGGCCATGAAAGAGTTAAGTAATATTTAATGAGGGGTGGCGTTGTATCTAACTCAGTTAGAAAATGGTCATTGGTAATTAATGGTAATTCAATCTATTGTGAAGAGAGATTAACCAAGAGCAAAATATAGGGATTAAAAGATGTATTTAAAGTGAATATGTTACCCTTAGATATCTATAACTTCAAACGTCAAAATGATAGACTACAATAATTAAATAAATAGCAATAGGGATCTACATGGACTATGCAGTGTACCTGATTCAAAATCCACATTTAGATCATTGTTTAAACTTCACACAGCATTTTGACCCAATGTATTTTAAACACCTTAACAATAAGAAGTACCTTGCATTGTGTCAAGTATACTGTACAATCACTATGTCTACGCAACGTAATGGAGGAAGAATGGATGCTCAATAACATGTTCCACAGTGTTTCATATGAAAATAAAAGGTTTCCCTATTTAAAATACAAATCTCCTCGAAAGCTTCTGAATATCACGTACCGATCCAGTTTGTTCTTCATTTCACGTGTCTCACAGTAGGTTACAATACTAGGTTTGAACAGTAAACCTCTCCTCTCATCCCCATGCATTTACTGTACATTATTCCTGGCATGATGATCTGTACATGAATGGAAGATTAGGGCCTGAGCGCTCTCAGAGGACTGTGGAGAGTGGACCTGTGCCATTGTACTCTGGTAATGACCTGCTTTTCTCTGGCCGCCATGGGCTTATTTGTTTATCCCCCCCGTTCTCAAGGCTGCTGCCACAGCGGTGTGAGGATAATGGAGGAGTGTTTTTGTTCCGTTCCTGCGTTGGGGGAATATAATCTAGTGTAAACAGTAGCATGTCTCCCAGGTTGAGAGAGGATGAATGGAGCGGTGTGGTTGATATTGACAGAGAGAGGAGCGGTGTGGTTGATATTGACAGAGAGAGGAGCGGTGTGGTTGATATTGACGGAGAGAGGAGCGGTGTGGTTGATATTGACAGAGAGAGGAGCGGTGTGGTTGATATTGACAGAGAGAGGAGCGGTGTGGTTGATATTGACAGAGAGAGGACAGAGAGCGGTGAGGTTGATATTGACAGAGAGAGGAGCGGTGTGGTTGATATTGACAGAGAGAGGAGATATTGACAGAGAGAGGAGCGGTGTGGTTGATATTGACAGAGAGAGGAGCGGTGTGGTTGATATTGACAGAGAGAGGAGCGGTGTGGTTGATATTGACAGAGAGAGGAGCGGTGTGGTTGATATTGACAGAGAGAGGAGCGGTGTGGTTGATATTGACAGAGAGAGATATTGACGGTGTGGTTGATATTGACAGAGAGAGGAGCGGTGTGGTTGATATTGACAGAGAGAGGAGCGGTGTGGTTGATATTGACAGAGAGAGGAGCGGTGTGGTTGATATTGACAGAGAGAGGAGGGTGTGGTTGATGTGGTTGATATTGACAGAGAGAGGAGAGGGTGTGGTTGATATTGACAGAGAGAGGAGCGGTGTGGTTGATATTGACAGAGAGAGGAGTGGTGTGGTTGATATTGACAGAGAGAGATATTGACAGAGAGAGGAGCGGTGTGGTTGATATTGACAGAGAGAGGAGCGGTGTGGTTGATATTGACAGAGAGAGAGGAGCGGTGTTGATATTGACAGAGAGAGGAGCGGTGTGGTTGATATTGACAGAGAGAGGAGCGGTGTGGTTGATATTGACAGAGAGAGGAGCGGTGTGGTTGATATTGACAGAGAGAGGAGCGGTGATATTGACAGAGAGAGGAGCGGTGTGGTTGATATTGACGAGAGAGGAGCGGTGTGGTTGATATTGACAGAGAGGAGAGAGAGAGGAGCGGTGTGGTTGATATTGACGGAGAGAGGAGCGGTGTGGTTGATATTGACAGAGAGAGGAGCGGTGTGGTTGATATTGACGGTGTGGTTGATATTGACAGAGAGGAGCGATATTGACGGTGTGGTTGATATTGACAGAGAGAGGAGCGGTGTGGTTGATATTGACAGAGAGAGGAGCGGTGTGGTTGATATTGACAGAGGAGAGACGGAGAGAGAGCGGTGTGGTTGATATTGACAGAGAGGAGGGTGTGGTTGATATTGACAGGAGAGGGAGCGGTGTGGTTGATATTGACAGAGAGAGGAGCGGTGTGGTTGATATTGACAGAGAGAGGAGCGGTGTGGTTGATATTGACAGAGAGAGGAGCGGTGTGGTTGATATTGACAGAGAGAGGAGCGGTGTGGTTGATATTGACAGAGAGAGGAGCGGTGTGGTTGATATTGACAGAGAGAGGAGCGGTGTGGTTGATATTGACAGAGAGAGGAGCGGTGTGGTTGATATTGACAGAGAGAGGAGCGGTGTGGTTGATATTGACAGAGAGAGGAGCGGTGTGGTTGATATTGACGGTGGGGTTGATATTGACAGAGAGAGGAGCGATATTGACAGTGTGGTTGATATTGACAGAGAGAGGAGCGGAGAGGAGCGTGGTTGATATTGACAGAGAGAGGAGAGAGGGTGTGGTTGATATTGACAGAGAGAGGAGTGGTGTGGTTGATATTGACAGAGAGAGGAGGTGTGGTTGATATTGACAGAGAGAGGAGCGGTGTGGTTGATATTGACAGAGAGAGAGAGGAGCGGTGTGGTTGATATTGACAGAGAGAGGAGCGGTGTGGTTGATATTGACAGAGAGAGGAGTGGTGATATTGACAGTTGATATTGACAGAGAGAGGAGCGGTGTGGTTGATATTGAGAGAGAGGAGCAGACAGAGAGAGAGCGGTGTGGTTGATATTGACAGAGAGAGAGGGTGTGGTTGATATTGACAGGTGTGGTTGATATTGACAGAGAGAGGAGCGGTGTGGTTGATATTGACAGAGAGAGGAGCGGTGTGGTTGATATTGACAGAGAGAGGAGACAGGTGTGGTTGATATTGACAGAGAGAGGAGCGGTGTTGATATTGACAGCTATATTGAAATAGAGGAGTGGTGATATTGAGGCGAAATAGAGGAAGGCGGAGGAGAGGATGAAAGTGGAGAGAGAGAGAGACAGAGAGATAGGAAAAGCAGGGATGAAAAGTGAACAAGGGGCAGGTCGTAGATTACACCCCAAATTAAACCAGGCCAACCCTTTCATTTGGAGTGGCTGTTCCCTTGTGTGTGTCCGTGTGCACTCAATGAAACATGATATACATCCACAGAGCAATGAAATCACATATTGTCCCAGTCAGCTATTATACAATGTATTATGTCACCAAAACAAATCATTTATCTTCCTCTTAGCCAAAGTAGAAAACACTTTACAGATGAATTTATACTTATGTCACTCCATAGTGCGTAATAAGGTATGCTATAAGCATTCAAAACAGCCCATGACTTCTAATTACACCATACTAAATTTAAGTATTTCTACTCATTATGCAATACCCCCAAGTGGTTAAGAGAAAATATTTCCCACCCAAAAAGAAAATTGCTGCTTTTCTTCAAATGAAAATGACAAAAGAATACTTTGTCGATTTATGGCGGATTTTTCTATTATTGGGATTTGTAAAAAAAAAAAAAAATATGACAATGATTTTTCCCCACCTCCCTCCTGCTTGCTGCTCTGTGTCTGACGTGCAGCAATGCACCCTGGGAGAACAAAAAACAACAAAAGAAACAGACCCAGAGCCCCAGTGATAATGGTTCAACTGGGAGAATAAAGCTCCTCTCTGTTTCCCACATGCCATCCAGCTCCCAGCGTCCGCTCTGTTGACACTGGCAGCACAATGAGCACTATAGTCCCCTCCAATACATCTTTTATAGGAGCATTCTGGCCCCTGAATGTACGACCGGAGCTGCCCTGTCTGTATAAGCCATGTGAATATTGGCCAAGACTGCCTCTGCTTTGTTCAGCATTATTCCCCATTATTCCCCACCATAGATATCAACACTTTGGAAGTAATTTTAAAAAGGGGGCGAATCAAAATAGTGGCACTTTAAGGCTTTTTGTTTCTCTTCTACACACACGCCCTTGTACTGCATTCTCTCCCCCCACCCACCCATGGATCATTCAGCTCCAGACACCTCTATTATTCAGACAAATTAAATGAACCACTCTACCAGGCTAAGAGGATCCACCGGTGGCCAGGAGCAGGCTAGTGTGGAGGAGCAGACAGCCAGGGACAGGCTAGTGTGGAGGAGCAGACAGCCAGGGACAGGCTAGTGTGGAGGAGCAGACAGCCAGGGGCAGGCTAGTGTGGAGGAGCAGACAGCCAGGGGCAGGCTAGTGTGGAGGAGCAGAGAGCCAGAGGCAGGCTAATGTGGAGGAGCAGAGATCCAGGGGCTGGCTAGTCTGGAGGAGCAGAGCAGAGAGCCAGGGGCAGGCTAGTGTGGAGGAGCAAAGCAGAGAGCCAGGATCAGGCTAGTGTGGAGGAGCAGAGAGCCAGGGGCAGGCTAGTGTGGAGGAGCAGAGAGCCAGAGGCAGGCTAGTGTGGAGGAGCAGAGAGCCAGGGGCAGGCTAGTCTGGAGGAGCAGAGCAGAGAGCCAGGAGCAGGCTAGTGTGGAGGAGCAGAGAGCCAGGGGCAGGCTAGTGTGGAGGAGCAGAGCAGAGAGCCAGGATCAGGCTAGTGTGGAGGAGCAGAGCAGAGAGCCAGAGGCAGGCTAGTGTGGAGGAGCAGAACAGAGAGCCAGGGGCAGGCTAGTGTGGAGGAGCAGAGCAGAGAGCCAGAGGCAGGCTAGTGTGGAGGAGCAGAACAGAGAGCCAGGCAGGTTAGGGAAGCAGGGAAGGAGATTCAGGCAACGAGGCAGGCAGGCAGGCAGGCAGGCATGGAAGGCTGGGGAGACGAGTTAGCGAGGCAGGCAGGCATGGAAAGCTGTGGAGAAGAGTTAGGCAGGCAGGCATGGAAGGCTGGGGAGGAGAGTCAGTGAGGCAGACAGGCATGGAAGGCTGGGGAGGAGAGTCAGTGAGGCAGACAGGCATGGAAGGCTGGGGAGGAGAGTCAGTGAGGCAGGCAGGCATGGAAGGCTGGCGACAAGAGCCAGCGAGGCAGGCAGGTGGAGACGGGAGAGCAGGTATGCAGGGACGAGAACCAGGTGAGCAGGGTTGGGCGGGCAGGCAGGCAGGCAGACAGGCAGGCAGGCAAGCACTCTGAGGAGAGGGAGGCAGGTAAGGACGCAGGTAGGCAGATGGGAGAAATAAGGAAAGGCAGGCTGGCTCCAGGGTTACTGGGAAGAAGTGATGGACGACCAGAAAGTACCTGGAAGTACCTGAATGAAGACAAGGAGCGGATGTCACACTCCTCCTCTTCTCCCTCATTTCCTGGGCACCATGGAAAGGACCCCCCCCCCCCTTCCGCCTACAGTGCAGCAGGTATATGTTTTTTCTTTCCTCTGGGGGAGGGGGGGGGGGTAATTGACAGTCTTGGGGTAAGGAGAGGGGGGGGGTAATTTGGAGTGTGTCGAATGAGCAGGGAGAGTGTGACAAGGTCTTGACGTGTCTTGACAGGTTTGGTTAAGAGAGACTGTCTTCAAAGTTAATCAAGTGATCTCTGACACTGGATTAGGTGCTGCTGTAGATCTTCTGGATTAGGTGCTGCTGTTGTCCTTCTGGATTAGGTGCTGCTGTAGACCTTCTGGATTTGGTGCTGCTGTAGATCTTCTGGATTAGGTGCTGCTGTTGTCCTTCTGGATTAGGTGCTGCTGTAGACCTTCTGGATTTGGTGCTGCTGAAGACCTTCTGGATTAGGTGCTGCTGTAGTCCTTCTGGTTTATGTGCTGCTGTAGACCTTCTGGATTAGGTGCTGCTGTAGACTTTATGGATTAGGTGCTGCTGTAGACCTTCTGGATTAGGTGCTGCTGTAGACCTTCTGGATTAGGTGCTGCTGTAGACCTTCTGGATTAGGTGCTGCTGTAGACCTTCTGGATTAGGTGCTGCTGTAGTCCTTCTGGATTAGGTGCTGCTGTAGTCCTTCTGGATTAGGTGCTGCTGTAGTCCTTCTGGATTAGGTGCTGCTGTAGGCCTTCTGGATTAGGTGCTGCTGTAGTCCTTCTGGATTAGGTGCTGCCTTCTGGATTAGGTGCTTCTGGATTAGGTGCTGCTGTAGTCCTTCTGGATTAGGTGCTGCTGTAGTCCTTCTGGATTAGGTGCTGCTGTAGGCCTTCTGGATTAGGTGCTGCTGTAGTCCTGGATTAGGTGCTGCTGTAGACCTTCTGGATTAGGTGCTGCTGTAGTCCTTCTGGATTAGGTGCTGCTGTAGTCCTTCTGGATTAGGTGCTGCTGTAGTCCTTCTGGATTAGGAAAGGTGCATGCTTTCAACAAGGAGGAATGACTCCTTTCTACCGGTCTATATGGATGTGATTGTTTACGGTATTTGATTAATATCTCTGTAAATATTCAATCAATCAATCAATCAAATTTTATTTATATAGCCCTTCGTACATCAGCTGATATCTCAAAGTGCTGTACAGAAACCCGGCCTAAAACCCCAAACAGCAAGCAATGCAGGTGTAGAAGCACGGTGGCTAGGAAAAACTCCCTAGAAAGGCCAAAACCTAGGAAGAAACCTAGAGAGGAACCAGGCTATGTGGGGTGGCCAGTCCTCTTCTGGCTGTGCCGGGTGGAGATTATAACAGAACATGGCCAAGATGTTCAAATGTTCATAAATGACCAGCATGGTCGAATAATAACAAGACAGAACAGTTGAAACTGGAGCAGCAGCACAGTCAGGTGGACTGGGGACAGCAAGGAGTCATCATGTCAGGTCGTCCTGGGGCACGGTCCTTGGGATCAGGTCCTCCGAGAGAGAGAAAGAAAGAGAGAATTAGAGAGAGCATATGTGGGGTGGCCAGTCCTCTTCTGGCTGTGCCGGGTGGAGATTATAACAGAACATGGCCAAGATGTTCAAATGTTCATAAATGACCAGCATGGTCAAATAATAGTAAGGCAGAACAGTTGAAACTGGAGCAGCAGCATGGCCAGGTGGACTGGGGACAGCAAGGAGTCATCATGTCAGGTAGTCCTGGGGCATGGTCCTAGGGCTCAGGTCAGTTGAAACTGGAGCAGCAGCATGGCCAGGTGGACTGGGGACAGCAAGGAGCCATCATGTCAGGTAGTCCTGGGGCATGGTCCTAGGGCTCAGGTCCTCCGAGAGAGAGAAAGAAAGAAGGAGAGAATTAGAGAACGCACACTTAGATTCACACAGGACACCGAATAGGACAGGAGAAGTACTCCAGATATAACAAACTGACCCTAGCCCCCCGACACAAACTTCTCTGTAATATTTCTATGGGTAAATCACAAACCCATAACGTACTACATTCTTATAGCCGCTCTGTGTTAGTGCAGTCTTCGTGTTCACAGTATTTATTGTCATTGATTTGTAATGATTCAAAGAAAGAGAACTGTTTCAATTCTGAGTGATTTCTTGCATGAAGTGGCTACTAGGAGCCAACTAGGATTTGATTGAAAATGAAACAAATTATAAAATATGTATACAATGATTTAATCAATCTTGTATTTTATGAAAATAGTTATTGGTTAACTGAAACTAACTATATTATTATAAGCATATCTAAGAGTCTCTTGTTCTTCCGTTTTGCTTCAATAATAAATACTCTACTTACTGTTACTTCAGTCTATTCTTTTCAAAAGATGCATTTTGATCATGTGGATAAAAAAATAACCTAAAGATGAATCAGGGCATATCTTGATTTCCAAATGAGTTTAAAGGTCACATTATGAGAATGGCAACCAGAGGGCATGCTTTCATCCTCCCCGGCTTCTGACGGCATCTTAGAGGCAGTAAGGGCCGCTCATGAACAAAGAAAGGAGTGCAGAGAGAAAGAAAGGAGTTGTGAGGATGGGAAGGAAAGGGCAGGTGTAAAAGAAGGAGCTTTGAAACCAGCAGGTCTTGGCTGGAAGGATGACCTCATTTAGAATGAGAGGAGTCTGGAGTGGCGATAGCAAGAGAGCCACCCAGCTGGGCCTGCTCAGCGAGCTCCGCTCTGAGGCCCACCACAGGGAACACCATGAAAATACACACACACACGCAAGCACACATACACCAGTCCCCTGCAACCTCACTCCCCAGCCTCCCAGGCCCTTTATTTACCCAAAGGAAAGGGCCCACAGCGGCCGCCACACAGGCGGGGGGGCTGGGACTTCAAATCCACTCCAACACGATGGAGTGAAGGGGAGAGGAGGAATGGAGGAGGGCAAAAATAAATAAATAAATTAAGGTGAGTTTGGGTCCCTAATTTGGCCCAGGGGATATAGGGAGAGAGGGAGAGGTGCCCAGGTCCAATATTTAGGCTGGGGGACAGGGAGCTCCAGCAGAGCCCCAGCCCCCCAGGCCCCCCAGGAGGAAGCGGAGGTCAGGGGGAAACACAGCTTTTTATTTGTGTTGTTACCGCGTCAGATCCAATTTGCAGCTCAGTCAGGAGGGGGTTAAATGAGATTACCAGCTTTGGACACTGTCACCAGACTCTGCTGTCACTGCTGTTGCTAGCTGCTGGGCATGCTAAATGACTATTTAATAGTCAGCTGATTTAGCTGTTTTGAGATAGCCAGGCTGGCAGAAGGGCTGGAAAAAGCACTATTCAGCAACAGTTTGGAATTGGGGGATTTTGTTCGTTTGAAGTCTACTACTTTTCACTTTTTTGTAACCTGTTTTATGTCTCAAATGAATAAGAATAGTTCAAATAGACAATCTTTGGCCTTGGTTGAGTGAACAGACATTTTCTCAATCCCATTTAATGTGTGGGTTTAAATGGCAGCACTGTTGATACCCCTGACGTATTTACCCTTGTGGGTAGTGAGTAGTATGTTCACTTTCTCCCAGTGTCCATTAAGATTCTAAATCTCATACCAATTTTGCTGTATTCTTTGACTCTGTAATTACCGTAGGTTTGAGGTATATAGGTGGGATTGTGATAGCATGGTTTGGGGAGGAAGTGGCTGTGATTGGGGAGACAAGGGGAGAGGGGGAAAGGGGGCAGTGGGATTGACATAAATCCTGTCGGTGGTGTATCATCGCTCATAATCCTTTCATGCTCCATTAATCCCTCTTCGTCAGGGTCGCCTTCGCCAGGGCCCTCCTCCTAATAACCATAATCTCATTACACAACAAATCAAAACTTTCCTATTTATCTGCAGATTTCAAATGAAACTAATAAGGCTTTACCCATACAGTCCTCTGTCCCCCTGTTACCACCACCACCACCCCTCCGCCCCCCCAAACCCTAATCATATTTCTGCCTATCTAAAAGCAATCAGTGATTGTGTTAGCTACGGAGTACGGAGCACTACTGACAATACCAGGGGAAAGGAAAGAGCCCAGCTGGACTAATTAAATTAAATGCTAGGCTGCCAGAGCTTCGTCGCTCCTATCGCTAGCTCTCCCTCTCAGTCTCTCTCTCTCTCTCTCTCTCGCTCTAGCTTGTAGCTCGTACCGTGCAGGCCTGGTGAGAAGGGGTGCAGAATTAATAAGCATTACGGTGCGATGCGGGAGATGATATCATAATGGAAGCAGAGCTTTGATGTGAAGAGTCCCTCATTGAAATTCAATGTACCATAATGTACCATAGTGACAGATGCCGTGGAGATGTGTGGTAGCCGCTGGGCCAACCAGAGAGAGGCCTTTGGAGTATCTGGCTCTGGTTGGGGGTTTTGCTTTTAATGTGTGTGTGAATGGGCACAGGTGTAGTAGCACAGGCAGTGTTGAGTTGTTGGTTTGGGTTTGTGTTTCTGGACACAGGTCTGGTTGGTAAGACAGTTAGTGTTGTTGGTTTGGGTTTGTGTTTCTGGACACAGGTCTGGTTGGTAAGACAGGTAGTGTTGTTGGTTTGGGTTTGTGTTTCTGGACACAGGTCTGGTTGGTAAGACAGGTAGTGTTGTTGGTTTGGGTTTGTGTTTCTGGACACAGGTCTGGTTGGTAAGACAGGTAGTGTTGTTGGTTTGGGTTTAGGTTTGTGTTTCTGGACACAGGTCTGGTTGGTAAGACAGGTAGTGTTGACTGGCGATGAGAGCGATTCACACTCAACTTTGAGATGTCTGTGGTGCTCCTTAAGTTAAGATAAGTCTGGCGACGATTTTCAACTGAGAATGGCACTGCAGTCAGGGAGTAAACATCACTTTCCTATAGCAGTTACAGTTGCGTTTCTCACGACAGACATATTCATACTGTGTTTTCCAAGACATATATCCATATATAATGACATAAATATATTTTCTCCGAAACTGGGCCTTCTGGCAATTTATCCTGAGACGACTCTGAGAAATCCGACCGTACATGTTCCCCATTTTTCCTCTCACACTCCCGCTGAGAGCGAACCGAACCGCCGAGCAGTGGTCGGACTAATAGATGCCGCAAAAGTGCATTAGCTAATAAGCATGTAAGCAGCAAAGTGGTTAACAGGGATACTTTCTCTCTCTCCCCTCCAGACTGGCACATAGCAACCATTATGCCTTCTCTCTCTGAGTGCAAAGAGCTTTTAATATAGCCTCTGACCCAGGGTGACGAGACGTCGACAGAAAGACTCTCGGTCCTAGTTTGGGGCTTCGTTCTCTGCCCATTATGGTCGCGGCCTATTACTTGAGTAATGAGTGACATGAGGTCTAATTATAAATGTGCTTGGAGATGCTGGGTTATTAAATGTAAAGAGCTAGCTGGCAGTGCCATTAACAGGGCTCCGCTAAGTGATGTCTGTGAACTGCTAAAAAGCCCTCACATTCATTACATATCAATCAAAGAAGGTGTAGTGATTAATTGATGAACGACTGAGACAATACTTAACAGCCCCTCAAAAAGCACTTCTGTAACAAAATTAGAAAATTAGTAAAAATTGGAGGGGAAAATTAATATTCTGTAGGGGAGTATGGGGAAAGATGAGCTATTTTTTACATTCAGCATCACTCTATCAAGGGAAATATAGTATTCTTTCTAACAAAGATATCTACATATATTTCAGGTTGTTGTGTCCCTGGAAATAATCAGAATTCATGTAAAAATGTCTTGGCAAAACTTAATCCGGGTATAGGGTAAGGTGAGCCGCCATGGGGTAAGTGGGTGATGATGTCCTGTGACAGTGGGTGATGGTGCTGGTAGGTCAACGTTTAATTCATGGAATGGGGATGAGGTATATTGTATATCTTAAATGTATGCCTACATTCTCAGATAGATCTCTCTGTTCAATATCACTTATCCTTTCCATTTTGTGGCCAGTTGTCTGGGACAGGGGTGTTGGTTCCATCTGCCAATTCACAGGCAAGTTCTCTACATCTGAGGCTACGAAGCCCATGAAACTGGTCCGCAAAATTCTTTCTATGTTTAGGCAAGTTCAGACTCCATGTCATCAGATAGGGCTGTGTGTGCCTCTGCTACTCTAGTGTAGCCTCTCTTTCACACAGGCAGATGTTCATTGGATTTTTTTGTCAATGCAACTCTTTACTGTCATTCAGTCTATTTGTTCATCCCTTGCAGCTGCTCAAACTGACTTTTTCTTCCCTTCTCTCAATTCCTTGGCTGCTCTCTGAAGAACCTCAAGGGGGCTAGACCCTTGCTTGTTTTACTTTTGTATACACATATGCATGACACATTGCAAAAATACTATGCATATTATACATAAAGCTGACCAAATATAATCCTGATTTGTGCTGGTACGGTGGCCATTGGCTCAAACAATTTGACTATATTAGCCCACACAGCTACAAGGATGCACATTCATTCTAGGTTTAGGACCTCATATTATAGCTTATAGAGACCCCAACTGATGTATAAAACAATCTTAAAACTTTCTACTTTGGTTTAGATACAAAAGTCATGAAACCTATAACACAAGAAATTAATTTGACTTTGTCAAAATTGTTTGTCGGACCTAACTTGCTTATGACTTTTTCCATGTAGGTACTTCCTTCATAGACCCCATTACATGATGACCTCTTCCTAAACATTTGGTCACATGATTCATTTTGTGTATGGTTTCGTGGAAACAAGGGGTGCCTCAACTAACCCTTTGGCTCAACTTACCCCACTCTCCCTAGCATATCTGTACTAAATCTCTCTGTGCATTCTGAAGGTATGGTGTCAGATTATTATAGAAAGAACACCTGAAGCTCCTTTTGAAGGCTGGATCTTTCTGAACTCTCAGGGTACGTCTATGGTATTAATGGACGACTGTCAAATAACAGCTCATGAATAAATATACATTTTAAAAGGACTAGTGGCCATACTATAGTACCCTTAAACTCAACTCTGGACCTCGAAGCCAGTTCCCCTGCATTTTTTAATTGTTCCACTCTAATTAGGGATTTAGACCTGGGACACCAGGTGTGTGCAATTAAGGATCAGGTAGAACAGAAAACCAGCAGGATCTGGACCTCGTAGGGTCAGAGTTGAGTACCCCTGCTATAGTACACTATCTATTATTATTATTATTATATTATTTAGTAATTCAGTTATATTATATGAAACCCTTAGGTGAAAATTGTACGGTGTATTGGTTACAAAACAGGTTGAGTTGGAAATACAGTATATATCGGCATATTCCGTGTATATACTGTATTAATATACTGGTGTACTTAAACAGTATATAAACAAGACCTTAAGTTACATAGATGGCATGATCTATCTATCTATCTATCTATCTATCTATATATCTATCTATCTATCTATCTATCTATCTATCTATCTATCTATCTATCTATCTAAACAATTCAAAAGCCATAGAATGACATTGACCTTACTGGATATGTAGTTCAATAAACAAGGACAGAAAGCTCAACATGAAGAACGAAGCACTGGGATTTTCTTTTTGTCATGAACAATGTTTTCAGATACATTACGTGCACTTTGACGGTACATGGAGAGTTGACCTTGAGTCAGGAAGAGAAGATCTTCTGTCCTGTTTTGGTGGACCGTACTAGATTCAGGAGCCACTGTTGCAGTGGTTAAACACAGCTTTTGGGATGTGCTTTGTTAAACTTTTTTATCTTATTTTCACAGCTAACTTTTTCATGAATGGACCAGTTCAAATTTACACTCAGAATTTGCCACAGTCACATTCAGTTGCTACCACACTATGTAGTGACTTTTTAAGGTCCTTGTCCAAGAACAGGTGTACAACCAGTCAAGTGTTGATCTGTTCAGATTACTATGTGCTGCAAGGTGTATGGATTCTTCGTTACCAAAGTACTACAGACAGACAGACAGACAGACAGACAGACAGACAGACAGACAGACAGACAGACAGACAGACAGACAGACAGACAGACAGACAGACAGACAGACAGACAGACAGTGAACCTGATGCATATGAGCTTTGGCAGTATTTCAAAATTCATATTCCACGATATTTGTGCTTTCGGAAAGCTTTCAGACCACTTTTTCCACATTTTGTTATGTTGTTATGTTACAGCCTTATTGTAACGGTCGTCGGTGGAAGAAGGTGAGGACCAAAGCGCAGCGTGGTACTTGTTCATGTTATTTATTTAAACGGAACACTTTCAAACAAAGAAACAAAAAAAGCACAACCGAAACAGCTCCGTCACACTAACCAGAAAATATAATCACCCACAAATCAAGGGTGAAAACAGGCTGCCTAAGTATGGTTCTCAATCAGGGACAACGATTGACAGCTGTCTCTGATTGAGAACCATACCAGGCCAAACACAGAAATACCAAATCATAGAAAAAAGAACATAGACTGCCCACCCAACTCACGCCCAGCCCATACTAAAACAAAGACATCACAAAGGAACTAAGGTCAGAACGTGACACTTATTCTAAAATGTATTAACTTATATTTTTTCCTCATCAATCTACATACAATGCCCCATAACGACAAAGCAAAGATTATAGAAATTTTGAAAATGTATAAAAAAAAATAAAAAATGAAATACCTTACTTACAGAAGTATTCAGACCCTTTGCTATGAGACTCGAAATTGAGCTCAGGAGTATCCTGGTTCCATTAAGCATCCATGAGATGTTTCTACAACTTGATTGGAGTCCACCTGTGGTAAATTCAATTGATTGGACATGATTTGGAAAGGAACACACCGGTCTATATAAGGTCCCACAGTTGACAGTACATGTCAGAGCAAAAACCAAGCCATGAGGTCGAAGGAATTGTCCGTAGAGTTCCGAGACAGGATTGTGTCGAGGCACAGATCTGAGGAAGGGTTCCAAAGCATTTCTGCAGCTTTGAAGGTCCCCAAGAACACAGCGGCCCAATCATTCTTAAATAGAAGAAATTTGGAACCACCAAGACTATCCTAGAGCCAAACTGAGCAATCGGGGGAGAAGGGCCTTGGTCAGGGAGGTTACCAAGAACCCTATTTGTCACTTTTACAGAGCTCGAGAGTTCCTCTGTGGAGATGGGAGAACCTTCCAGAAGAACAAACATCTTTGCAGCACTCCACCAATCAGGCCTTTATGGTAGAGTGGCCAGACGGAAGCCACTCCTCAGTAAAAGGCACATGACAGTCCGCTTGGAGTTTGCCAATAGGCACCTAAAAGACTCAGACCATAAGAAACAAGATTCTCTGGTGTGATGAAACCAAGATTGAACTCTTTGGCCTGAATGCCAAGCACCACGTCCGGAGGAAACCTGGCACCATCCCTACGGTGAAGCATGGTGGTGGAAGCATCATGCTGTGGATGTTTTTCAGCGGCAGGGACTGGGAGACTAATCAGGATCAAGGGAAAGAAGAACGGAGCAAAGTGCAGAGATATCGTTGATGAAAACCTGCTCAGACTGGGGTGAAGGTTCACCTTCCAACAGGACTACGACCCTAAGCACACAGCCAAGGCAACACAGGAGTGGCTTCGGGACAAGTCTCTGAATGACCTTGAGTGTCCCAGCCAGAGTCTGGACTTGAAGCCGATCAAACATCTTTGGAGAGACTTGAAAATAGCTGTGCAGCAACACTCCCCATCCAACCTGACAGAGCTTGAGAGGATCTGCAGAGAAGAATGGGAGAAACTCCCCAAATACAGTTGTGCCAAGCTTGTAGTGTCATACCCAAGAAAAATCGAGGCTGTAATCGCTGCCAAAGGTGCTTCAACAAAGTAATGAGTAAAGGGTCTGAATAGTTATGTAAATAAAACATTTACTTTTTAAATTTGTTATACATTTGCAAAAAAGATGGGTTATTGTGTGTAGATTGATGAGGGGGAAAAAACAATTTAATACATTTTAGAATAAGGCCGTAACGTAACAAAATGTTGAAAAAGTTAAGAGGTCTGAATACTTTCCGAATGCACTGTATATGTGTAGTGTAGCTCTATACAGTAACCGAGCACAATAAGAAGGAAACTTCATATTAAGTGTTGGCAAGAATTGAATTAAACCTATAAAACACATGTTAAAAATTAGAGAGCCGTGTCCATGACAACAACATGTCTTCTGGCTACGGACCTACATGTTCTCACTCTCAGCCCTGTCAATGCTCTTAAATCCAGCAGGAGCTGACATCTGCTGCGACAGCAAGCTTACACAAACTGCTCTGCGAAAACGGCCTTTGATGCCATTAGCCCCTGCCGGGCGCTAACATGTTGTTTCTAGGAGCTTCAGCTGATGCTACAACACAGGGGAGAGACAGGGGAGAGAAAGGCTGTGGGCTTAGAGATTCCACAGCTAACAGGGGGGGTGAAGCCAGAGAGGCAGAAGAGAGCTGTGAACATCCCCGTGTGCTTATCTATCCAGGGTGCTTTGATCCTCCAATGAGAGCTGGGGGTGGGGGTGGCTGCTGCTCCATGTTAGGGCTCAATAGGCATCACTCTCAGAACATAGAAATACACTTAATAGAATGGCCCTTCACATTTTTTTAAGTGTCCTGTTGTAGACTTGGAAACATTTCATGAATCCAAGTCTACAACAGGTCTCAGAATCGAGTGGATTTCTAGGTGTTCTTCACTTGCAGTAACTTCACCATGTTGGGTTAACAGTGAAACGTGGTGTTGCTAGAGCTGTGTATTTTCTATTTGTTCCGTACTACATATATTGACACATATTGATAATACCACGGAGAGGAACCTTTAGCAGTAGGTTCAACTGTGTCTTTTTTTCTTTGACCCTAATAGCAGGGGCTGCTCCCCTGTTTGATTTACGGTGCCCTTGAACACCATTTGTTCAATGGCTTTTAGAGGGGGCTCGTGAGGGTTGATGTGTCTGAATATGGTTGGGGACGGAACAGGCCACTCCTGCTTTTACGCGTTTGTCTCCCTCTTTTCTAGATGCCTCCACGCCTGACCCCAAATGCCCTGCCTCTTAGCAACAAAGCAGTAGATAGGCGCTTCATGGGGGACCATTACACTGAGTACTCTGAACAGCGACAACGCAGGCCTTGATCGAGACGGGAAAGTGGAGCGACAGACATAAAAGCAGAACTGTGTGCTTTAGCCTACATGGACCAGCTCTCTGATGAAAATGTATTTTCTCTCAGGGAATCTAACCTGGCTAAATTAAGATTACATGGAAATATGAGTATTATGATCAATGCTCTTCAGCACGACATTAACGGTACTCAAAGATGTACTCAGACTAAAGACTCATACTGGTACCTGTAAATAGGCCCGGAGGCATGAGAAAAGGCTTTGAAACCAGAGAATGCCAATGTCACCAACTCCGTTGGAGCAGTCCATCCTATAAGTTGTCTAAAAGGAATTGGCCATATTATAAACTGATGATTCATTCGAATTTCAAATTGTGTCAAGCACAACCTCTCATTGTGTGTAGTCTGAAGTGAAACTATCCCTTCAACATGAGGCATGATGGGTAAAAGGTACTTCAGTGAGTGGACTGTGAGCTCACTGAAGTGCCTTGAAGGCTTGAGATAAACGTCTATTGGTTATATTTCTATATCTCCTGTCTCCTGTGTGAAATGGACAAATGCCATGGGCCTGTGTGGACCAAACAAGGCTAAATTAGGTGAATGAAATAGGACTCTATAAATGTCTATGGATAATGGGATACACATTCAGTCTGCTTCAGTTCAGAATGTGATAGAGACATGTGAGACTTTTAGCCCCCAAGGAAATAGCATATGACTGTCATTTTCACAACGGGACATATTTAAAAACAGATTTCAGACATGTTAAACCTAACTGCCATCACCTGCCAGGGGTTGTAAATGTCAACAACAAGAAATAAACACTTATCAACAAAGAGTAAGCAAACACTTATCAACAAAGAGGGAACCCTATAGAGGGGAAGGTGGAATTGTTGATTCATAAACCCAGTGAAGACGGTACCAAGAAAACAGTTATTGGAGCGCAAGAATGTTAAGACTAGAGGCTCCAAGACATTTGTCTCTTGATATTCTCAGAGCATGTAAAAATTACATTAATATAAGGTTACTGAAATATCCGTTTGTATTTTTGCAGTTGCAAACTTGAACATTACGGATTATGGATAATCTCCTGTCACAAAATACAGGATGACTGTAACCCATATAGTCTGAGGTTATGTTATGGTAATAAAATCGTACAAATTCCCAACAGGGACGAAACAGACGTATAGCCTAACAGTAGAGCTGAATAGGATGAATCGGCTGGTTTCTTACGGTGAAAAGGATGGTGTATACAGTTGGTACTCCGGCTCCCTCGTCGAGCTCCCCAACTCCCAGCTGTCTTCACACCAGTGATTTGTTTTCATTCATCCTTCGGCAGGGAAGGAACCAAGAAGGAAGACACGAAAAGCGGTCAGATAGATTTGAATACCCACGGAAATTAAATTTCGAGAGAAACAACTATTTTTCATTGTCCATTAGATATTTCAATTATTTTATTTGCTTCTCCTGTCCTGTCAGTATGGGGTGTGAGTGAATTTGTGTTGGACATGCCCATCAAGGACACTGATGAATAGTTGAATTAGATTTCTTTATTTTCTTGTAAAAAAAATGTTTTTTTAAATATGGGGATATTTTTAAAAATTCTTTAGAGTGAGACTATAGAGCTAGAATTCACATGACTTGGATCCCATTGAAACGATACCTTTATTTCCTCCAGTCTATTATGTATAATGAGTAATGAAGTAGCCTCATGACAGACAAACCGCCACAAATAATGGCATCATTAATTAGTGTGTGGGGGGGTGTACCTTGCTGCTTGGAGTATTATAGTCATAATGGGTGTATAATGTATAAATGTAATAACAGACTATAAGTGCCCAGACAGGATAAATTCCAACAATAAAGTTCGTCATAATACCGGTTTAAGATCCATAGAAAACTCGAATAAATAGAAACGTGATCATTTTTAAAATATGGAAATACATTTTTTTTTAAATACATTTAAAGTTCTAAGAATAGCAAATGTTCTAGCTCTATCCTATATTGTGGGTGTTCATGATGCGCGCTGTGTTGGAGGACGGAATAGAGCAACAGACAGATGTAGGCTAAACCTCGCAACATAGTAGCATGCGCCGCTGTTATCCACATCCGCCCCCACGTGCCAATTATCTTCCCAAAACTCGCTGAGAGGCGACAGAAGCACCTGACAGATGTTGACCGTTTAAAGCCGCGCATTCTCGCGAGTTCAAGAGACACTCCACGTGCACTTTAGGGACGGGATGAAACGGAGAGACGGCACTTTAGCAGCATCGGATGAAGGTTTTGGAACAAGCTCTTGTCAATGGTTAAATACTGACAGAAGAAGAAAAGTATTCAGAAATATGATGAGGATTTTTCCTACTCAGTCTAATTCCAAATGTTGATGCCAAAGACATTTATTTTTTTTAAACAGACTTTGATTTTGGGGAAATACTTGGAAAATACTTTGAAACTGATTTACCAAACTGATGTGTTTTCAGCCCGAACAGCAACACAAACATTAATTAGCATGACCTTTGCATTTGCATTTGAATCGATAAAAAGCACAGAAATCATTAATTGAATCATTATTCAAAAGTGTTGGTAGGCCATAGTAATATGATAACAATAGCGTAATAATAATAGCCATTAAAAACACAATAATCATAATAATCATTGGGTATAAAATGCATCTGTATTTTGTATGCTTTATTTTAGTTTTTTGATCGATTGTTCAATGTTTACAGTAACAATAGCAGGAAAGCACATTTAATGGGAAGCTCATTTAAGGTGGCGGTTAAGCGTTGGACCAGCGCAAGGTCGCTGGTTCGAATCCCAGAGCGATTAGGTAAAAAATCTCTAAACGTGCCCTTGAGCAAGGTACTTAAACCTAATTGCTCTGGGTACGAGCGTCTGCTAAATTACTATAAGGTAAATGATTCGTGTAAATATTATTTTAACTATGTCTATGATAGTGTGTACTGACAGCAAGCATCATGTATGGTCGCAGGGTTGGGTCAAATCCGTTTTCAATTCAGTCAGGTGAATTCAAATGTAATTCCTGATTCGACCTATTTATTGTCATTGGTAGACATGGAATTGACAGTGTCAAATTGCCTTAGCCGTGGCAGTTGCAAGGAGGCCTGCCTATTCATTGCAGCGTATATTTTACATCTCCTTAGATAACATGTTATTTACCCAAGCTTACAATGCTGAATGTCAGGTTGACACGGGGATGGATAAGCAAATAGTCAGCGAATCGCACCTGAAAAATTGTCACTTTGATAAATCATGAATTTCCTATTTAGACCTGAGCTACATCTAGAATGTAAATATGCAGATACTGCCACTATCAACCGCGTTATAGAATTCGTCAAAATTACGAATAATGTTTTGGACGTATCAGCTTCGTTATTTAAAAACTCTGGCACTGTGTTTCAAGGGCTTTAATATAAAAATGTGTATTTCGATTTGAGTTTGTATTTCGTTATTTTTCATATGGGTCTGTATCAGTGTATAAAAAATAAAACATTCATTACTCACTAAATAGCCTGCTTTTTGGTGTGTGTTTGTTGCAGGCCTATAAGTAGCCTGCGTGTGAGAGAGACCACTGAGAGCGAGTGCAGTGCGGTAGCCTACTGTGTGTTTCAGTTCTGCGAGCGCTGTCTTTCAGCACCACGACGCGCGTTCATGGAATGTGCGCACCCGCCGAATTGAGTCTCCAGTAGACGGCGATCAAGCTCTGCCACTATAGATCCGAGCCTTTCTCCTGAAGATGTTCTTTCATACTCGGTGTCAATTGTGACCTTCTCTGTTTGGCAATGATAATTAAAACGTATTGATACAGCAAGGTATTGGCCTAATAGGACTCTATACTTGTTTTGCAATCATTCGCCCTTGTGAATTTGTGAATAATTTCTGAATAGCCACTCAAGGCCTGGTTCGAAAAAACTATTTTAGATAATTAATTGTGCATTAATGTTTTACGTTGAATAGGTTATACAATTCACAAGCATATTTTTTTGTGTAAAATATTAGATAACTGGTTGAGTTTCTTTCTGTCATTAATTAATTGATTGATGTGGAATTGGTTTGGTGGACTGCCAACCCTTGAATAGACTGTAGACCGACTTTACTATGGGGCTATGGAAACACAAAAACAAATGATATAGCCTTAATGAAATTAGCTGAATTTGAATCGACATAATCAACAATTACAATGTAAATTACAATGTACATTTACTTATAATCCGCCTGTCTGCATATTTGAAGACATGTCATATGAGGATGCAGTGAGATACCGGATGGGTTGGACAACACTCTTCTCCTTAATTATCTTTAAAATAAAAAGTATACTTAAAAACTGTAAATAACCAATCCTCCATCTTTAATACAATGGGAAAATAATCATATGCTTCATTATCTAAATATTGAAAGAGCGTGGGCGACGGAGAGGAACAAAATGGTGCACAGAAAATAGGGTTGAGAACAGGTGGGTATGAGCAGGTGTGATGTCGTTGAGGTTTGTGTGTATTTTGTATGTACATGCTTTGTATTGTAAAAATAAATAAACAAATATTTTATAAATAAATTCGCATAATAAAAAATATCTCTGAAATGTAAACTGACGATGTAGTTTTAAGTCTTGTTTTGTTTATTGAAGCTATTTGTTAGGTAAAACCATGAGGCAGGTCACTCAGAATTGTATGTTGCAATTTATCTGTATTTACCCTGCTTGGCCTATAAACGCCCAGAGATTGCAGGGGGAGAAATGTCTCCCACAGAATAGTACATCCAGGAGAAATACTATATTGCTTTCTCTCATCATGGGTAACTCCCATGTGGTTCTAGCACAATGTCAATTGTAGCAATCCCCCCTCCACCGCTTTTAGACAAAAGGGTTTGGCTGGCACGTGCTCTGGGCGTCAGTCACCTGTTTCTTAGCAACCGGCACAACAGGAAAACACCTGTGGCTCCAAATAGGCTGCTGATAATGGGACTAGGCCTATCTTTTCTCTTATTTGCAGATACCCCAAGCAAATTATCACAGAGAAATCCAAATGAAACCACATTTAGATGTTGTGTTGATTTCTCCAAGAAGGGGTTGTGTTTATTTTTGTATCTTCTCGTGTTTTATTGTGCCTTTTTCTTGTCCTGAGTTTTTATGGGCTATGGGAATTATCCTATTTCATTGCAATATTGTGCTGATTCCAAAATTATTAGAATTGCTTTAAAACAACATATTTCAATAGAACGAGTTCAATATTATTTCCATGTCATGAATATAGACAGACAGGCTACCAATTATAATTATGTAATCACCTGGCTATGTAATGCATATGTAGACCTAGCCTACATTCATTTTTGTATAACCAATCAATGCTATTCTCGACATATGCTTTGTTTTGGAAAGGGGGTCACACTGTAGACCGCGCGCATCTGAATTTTGGTCTAAATCTGTCCCTTTCCCTATACATTATCATCACGGACATTATCTTTGTAAAATAACCAAACTTGTCAAAGTAGGTTATTATTATTTACGTTCCCTTATGGGAGTTGGAGGTAACCCACTACTTGCGGGTGAGTAGCTCTAGCCCTCCTATGTCACCTGACCGCGAGACTGCATGCAAATCACGCCTTTCCTAAAGCGCCATTGGCCACCACCACCTCATTTAGTCGCTGTCAACGCGCATCATATGGGTAAGCTCGGTAACTTTACGACTATAGGCACAGAAAGTAGCTCAAAGAGACGCTTTTCATCGAGCTGGATGTGGAAAAAAACAAGAGGAGAAAACGACTAATACAGAGAAGGAAGGAAAAGTTTATCGAAGTACCTTTAATTTTGGATTGTATTCCTTCGTTCCATTTTTTTATTTATTTTTTCCGGGAGGGTTGATTTGCGCAAGTGACGGTGTGTGCCAGCAGTGTGGAGGTTCCGTGACTGAATGTTTCCGTGTATTGGTTGAAAAAGTTAACACCAGGTGAATGTATAGTATGATGATGGAGACTGACCTACACTCCCCAGTGCCCCAAACAAACACGAATTCGGGGCACACGGGAGGATCAAGCAATGGGAACAAAGTCAACCAAGACCGCGTAAAGAGACCGATGAACGCCTTCATGGTTTGGTCCCGGGGCCAGCGGCGGAAGATGGCTCAGGAGAACCCCAAAATGCACAACTCCGAGATCAGCAAGCGGCTCGGCGCCGAGTGGAAGGTGATGTCCGAGGCGGAGAAGAGACCCTTCATCGACGAGGCGAAGCGGCTACGAGCTATGCACATGAAGGAGCATCCGGATTATAAATACAGACCGAGACGGAAGACCAAGACACTGTTAAAAAAGGACAAATACTCTTTGGCCGGTGGGCTGCTTACCGGGACAGGGGGTGGGGGTGTCGGTCTAGGAATGAGCCCTGGGGTCGGACAGAGGTTAGACAGTCCCGGGGGTCACGGTGGTGCGTCTGCTGCCAGCTACGCGCACATGAATGGCTGGGCGAACGGTGCGTACTCGGGGCAGGTGGCTGCAGCTGCGGCGGCCGCGGCCATGATGCAGGAGGCTCAGCTCGCCTACAGCCAGCACCCGGGCAGCGGGCACCACCACCACTCACACCACCACCACCCGCACAACCCCCAGCCCATGCACCGCTACGACATGTCGGCCCTACAGTACAGCCCCATCTCGAACTCTCAAAGCTACATGAGCGCCTCTCCGTCCGGCTACGGCGGGATCACCTACACGCAGCACCAGAGCTCTGGTGTCGCCTCGTCCGGGTCGATGGGCACGCTGGGCTCTCTGGTGAAATCAGAACCGAGTGTGAGCCCTCCCGTCTCTACTCACTCGCGCGCCCCGTGTCCCGGGGACTTGAGGGACATGATAAGCATGTATTTACCGACGGGGGAAGCTGCAGGTGACCCGTCCGTTCAAAGTAGACTTCACGCGCTGCCGCAGCACTACCAGAGCTCCACGACAGGGGTAAACGGAACTGTTCCATTGACACATATTTAGAAAGAGAGAGAGAGGAGAGAAAACAAAAACATGACTGTGCGATAGCGCAACAAAATCACATAACCAAATATTTACCTCTTTTAGAATGTTGCTATCTCTTTGTACAGGCTATTGGTTATTGTACATTGAAGGCGAATATCTTAATTTAAAAAAAACAATAAGAATACATTAGACAAAATGAACTTTTTCAGTGGGGTATTGTCTGTCCAGGTTTATGAAACGCGAGTAGGCCTAATTGCGCATTGGGTTTACTTGCTTTCTAACTGATGGGGATGCCAAGATTTGAGACGATTTAGGTTGTGAAGTATTTACATTTTCTGTGGAAACATAACCGTTAATAAGGACATTTAAATGAGATAACCGTGTGATTAGAATGAATGTGGAAAATGTTTTTAAAAGTTTACAAGATTTCCATTCATTTCACGTTTTCTTGTTTGTAAACACGTGGGTTGCTGTATCTGAACCATTTGATTTTGTTGTTGTAAAAAAAAAACATGTAAATTGTGAATAAATACTAGATGAGATTGATAAGCAACTGTAAATAATTTACTAAATGCAATTCTGCCAGGAAAGAAAACAATTTTGCGTTGAGTTAAATAAATTTCCCAGATGTTTCACTGGTTATGGAAAAACGTGTTAGTTTCGTTACTTTGGATTGTATAGGTTTTCTACTTGACACAGTTTGAGTTAACAATGTTAAGGCTAATTAATATTTATATAATTGATGGAAGATTTACAAGTTATATAACAAAATATCTACGAGATGCTGGCTCTAATTGGTTGTCTGTCTAAACCAACATCGGGTTAAAACGTATAGTGACTGAAATCGAGTGCATTACATATGGCAAATATGCGTAAATAAGGATGAATCAGTAATGGTGGACGTAATTACTTGTCACACAACCATGACGTTTTGATGCTCGGTTTAAGCACGAGACAGGACATCAGACAGGGTTATAGGCCTGTACATTAATTTATTTGGAAGTGCAGCAGCAATAGCTTTAATGATAATATCATGTATCATATCAGGATTCAGCATGTTTGGAATAAATATGCTCGAATATGTGATAACTGGTTTTTACTACTGAATTAAGATAGGCCCACTAGCGTTTTAATGCTCATGCATTGTTTATGTATATACATATAATGTAGGATATCATAATTATTAGCATGTCATTACTAGCATTATGCTATTGTTATTAATATGACTGATTAATCAAATAGCTGTAAAATATATATCAGATGCTCTTTGAATGTAATTTAATAATATATCATATATCTTTCGTTTTAGTACCTAAAGAAAAGGACGACGTTGTGGTAGTCGCGAGGAAGGGAACAAGACATGCTCGAGTCACAACACCTGTTGACTTGGCTAATGTCTCGTGGGAGGAACTTCGTCTCGGTCGACTTAATGTTTTGATTTGATTTTTTTGAACGGGCTTGTTTTGATTATCTGTCCGGTGACATCTTTTTTGACCAACAGGAAGACGCTCACGCCATCGGTCAACACTAGTTCGGCCTACTGATGACAGAATCAGCCCTTTTAAAATAAGTTATTTGACTGTCTGTTTTTGCTCTTCTAAGATCCCAT
Organism: Oncorhynchus keta; assembly: GCF_023373465.1. Lineage (NCBI taxonomy): Eukaryota > Metazoa > Chordata > Actinopteri > Salmoniformes > Salmonidae > Oncorhynchus > Oncorhynchus keta. The sequence goes on from NC_068450.1 coordinate 62,207,571, forward strand.
ATAATTTGCCTAAAAATGTAAACTTAATTGTGGACCAATTGTGATGATTTGACATGTGCGTTCTGGTTATTTGTTGATCATTGCAATATAACTATGAACCATTTTTTTCACATTCCCTTTTTCATGTTTGTCATTATACGTTAACTATATTTCAGTCATTTCCACATCTCGTAATGTGCGTAAAGATTTTATTTTTCATGGACATAATTATCATTTTCAAGAAAGTACAAAAATACGTGTATTGGTCTAAAATAATCTCAAACTATAATATTCAAATGAGGGAATAAACGAAATGAGGGAATATTCTCTGCTCTCATTTTATTTCATACATTTACATTGAAATTTCAGAAAGCGTGGTTATTCAAACTTTTCCAGCAATTGCTGCAATTTTGATGGAGATGACAGACACAGACTGGAAGAATCAATGATTTTTGTTCGCGGTCCAATAAAGGAAAGTCATTGAAAAGTGGTAGGATTACAAATGAGAAGTAAAGATGCTTATTTCGTCAAGGATGCTTTCTTTAGAGACGGGGATCTTGGACCCAAACGAATCCAAATTCAATGATGTGAATGGATGCAGATACAAAGAATATACAATTATTCATTGGTCATTTAATTAACATTCTCAATGTATCCTTGCTCACTGCTTCAGGGTATATACCAGAGACGCTGTAAAGGCGCACGTGGGAAAAAAATCCTTTCAGCTTCAGATAAATCTGTCTGGAGACCTGGTGTGCCATTGACATATCTTGGCCTATAGGCCTACCTCGGCAATGAAGTGTGAAGTTTTAAGGGGATAGACATAACAAGTTAACAATCGATTAGAGCGGAGTAACGGATCAATAATCGGTGTGTATATCTTCATTTACTCCGTGCGTACTCCTTTTATTTAATTTTGCAAAACACATGACTGAAGTTGATGATTGAATCAGTGTGCAGTCAAGACACCATCGCACAGTGCCTGTTTGGTTGTCATGGGGGATTAGTGTTACTGAGCGGAGTAGTGGAGAGTGTTTTGTGTAAGGTGGACAAGGATTAGAGGATCAGAAGAAATAACCCCGGGGTCAGAGGCAAAGACTTTCACATTTGCGCACCGGAAGTCCGGAACCATGACGTCAGTCCGGTTTCCCCAAGCTTCGCCAGCCATGAAGCAAGTCGCACAGGTCCTAATCAAAATATTATATAGAAATGTGGGCAAGTTATCGAATAAAGTATTTCAGATCGCCTTTTATCGTTTCTATCGTCATCTCGGGACCTTCACGCTTCAGTCCATTCGCGTCAGCGCTCTATAGGCTAATAACAGGTCAATAGCCAGGCATATAACCGTAACATTTGGCCTTATGGTCAAAACCGAGCTGTTCATTCAAAATTATGGCTGAGAGTTGCTGTCTATAAACTATTTTAGTGTATCCTACATCCCACTTCTTATATAGTGATATTTTGGATTGGATTCCTATATATGGTGTACAAACTGGATTGTTACTCTCACAAAACACACTTAAACCAGCCCTAGTTTAAATTAAAATAATAGTCTATAGGCCACTGTTCTATTCAACTGCCATAGGTCATCAAACTATTCATTCTCAACATTTGTACTCCTCTTGTCTAAGAGTTGTTCTCTGGAATCCAATCTTTAACGTAATAGAGGTAAAAATGCGTTTCTAAAAGCATCATCAGATAGAAATTACATGTATCGATTTAAATGTTGTTCTAACCTACCCTACTACACACAATGGAATCCCCACTACATTTGATTTGAGTCTTATCGTGTATCTAAAGTAGAGGCGCACAAAGAGTGGAGCAAGTCCATGGACCGTTTCCAAATCCAAAATAAACGTTCTACAAAACTTCACCCACAATAATTACCCAATTCTTTGTGAAAAGTGTGTGTGAGAGAGAGAGAGGGGCAGCGGAGGCCCCTGACCATTAAATCTCCCCACCACGCGGTATTCTTATCTTGTAGACACCGATACATTCAGCACCAGGAAGCCTCCAACGCGCGTTAGTATTTGCCATCCAGTAAACCCCCGATCTCTTGCACTCGGTGTCCTAAATGTGGATAATTAGCATCACTTTATCACGCCTCCGCATATTTTCTTTTCGCTCCTAAAAACCCCTTCGCTGCCATTGGTTGCCTTTCTGTCACAGGAGATTATGGAGACAGATTGCAAAAACCGAATGTGCTAAAACCAGATTAGCGCGGAATAGAAATAGCAACCGGGCCAATAAATTCCTCGCGAGGGCCTTATCGTGCAATTACACGTTGACATGTTTAACAATTTTTCAGCCTCTTAATCCTCCGCCCCTTCCAAGAGTTGACGTTTTGTGCGGTGTGTGTGTGTGTTCGTGTGCGCGCGCGATGTTTTTCCACCCTAAATAGAATCCTCTAAATGTGAAAGACAACTGATAAAGACTTGGGAAACATTTGATAACAACATTTAGGTAGTTTAGATCCAGACCCGTTTAGATAATACATATCACTGATTTGAACGCTATTCACACGATGGGCGCATTCCAAAATAATCTGTGCTAATAGAGCACATGAGACCCAACAAGACGCTTGGTATGGGCATGAATATTGGACATCAACTCGGGTTTGCATATTGTCAGTTGACAATCTATTAGATTTCAATATATAATATCACTAAAGCCCGAACATATAGCTTCGGTCAATATACATTTTCTTCATCGTCGGCTTGACGGACTGATATAGCCAGATACCATTATTCAAGCAACACTGACAGACAAAAGTTCAACAGAAGATATTTATGGGAACATTTTTGGATGTCTCTATGTAATGTTAGTGATTTATTGTTGTTTTATAGTTGGCCCGCCGTCTGCAGCGGGTCTTCCGCTCTTGTGAAGCCTGGGTAGAGGTGATTGTGAGCAGCTCTGCTGGAATTTGGCTGGGCCTGGTCTTGGAGCACTGCCCCATGCTGACTCCCCATGCATTGAACGGGGCCCTGTGTGTGTGCGTGTGTGTGTGTGTGTGTGTGTGTGTGTGTGTGTGTGTGTGCGTGTGTGTGTGTGTGTGTGTGTGTGTGTGTGTGTGTGTGTGTGTGTGTGTGTGTGTGTGTGTGTGTGTGTGTGTGTGTGTGTGTGTGTGTGTGTGTGTGTGTGTGTGTGTGTGTGTGTGTGTGTGTGTGTGTGTGTGTGTGTGTGTGGTGCTGGCGGTTGGAAAGTTTCACTCAGTCAACCGTGCTCTCATTGGCTTCACAAAGCAGATTACAGGCCTCAGCGAATTCCTGAAGGCAGCGAGATGCGACGCAGGTGCAAGGGAGAGCAGGAACCCCTCATTGGCATAGCGGGGCAACCATTGGGGACAATCCACGGGACCACACAAAAACCCTCACACTCTGTCCGAGCACAGGCGAGAGCTTGAAATGCATGGAAAGAAATGAAACCGGAGAAAGATGGCGTCACTTTGAGTATTCAGGAAAGACACGTTAGTTACAGTTTAAAATTGACATTTTTTTTATAGATGTGTCATCTTTCTTGCTTTTATTTTGATGTTAAGCTACATCTCTTCCCGCACCTGAACTGGCTCATTAAATAATAATTCCGATAATGATATATTTCTGATAGGCAGGTACTAAAGTTCATCACTTTGACAATAGGTGTATGTATACATGTCATGCAATTTCACGAAGCTATTTGCAAATTCCAACATCATTATTTTACACAAAACTTGACAATTCATGACTTGCTTCTAGTTTCATTCCAATAGTGTTTTTTTGGAAATTGTGAATGTCAATGAACGCACATTACCATTCATAACCTTTAAATGATTGAAATCTCTTTCTTTCTCTTTACTTTCCCCCACAAAAAGCTCCGACGCAGTCATCCTGTGACGGAAAGCAAAGAGCGCTAGACCTATGCCATCATGACTTTATATTCAATTAGAACAATTTCTAACTATCAATTACCGACGAAAGCCACAAAATCCCCCGGGGACCGGTAATCACCGTGACCGGTCTCAGTCTGTCCTCAGAGCCATTGAACAGTGCGGCAGGGGGACTGGGCATAATTAGGATTCTCAGCGCGTAGCCCTCCCTGGTGGAAGAATGACTGACTGTTGCCTTCTATTTGATTTTACAAGAGGCCTCTCTCTAAATGATCGAGCTATTATAGGCCTACCACGATTTCATGGCTAATCTTTCTGAAATTGTCTTTTAAAATGTCGTGTTTATTATCGTTGTTGTCTCTCTCTCTCTCTTCTGCATTTGAATTACACCTACAGTTCAGAAAAGCTCGTTTTCTGTCATTCCACCATGATCGTGGATGTGAAACACATGTAGAAACACGCTGCTGCATTAGCCTCTATTGCATTACAAGCCTTTACGGAGTCAGTAACGGTTTGAAATCTGAGGTAAGAGAACTTCTCACTCTAACAATCTGAAGTGTCCGGATCAAGTCTAGGAGTCTAGGGGGGTTCTAGGAGTGTTTGAAAACGCCCCAATGGGACTCCATGGAAGCGGCGGTATTTGTGAGTTTTCCCCCCTCTAAATTTCAATGTTCATTCCGCTAAGGGAATCTGCCGAGTCCATCACCTGAGCCCAAGCTCCGAGCCTCAGTCACCCAGCTCAACCCCCGCCATCCTCGGGTGATTAGCGGACAAAAGAGGTTCCCCTGGACCGGTTATGGTAGTCAATCAAGCAGAACGGGCTATGCAAATGTCTAAGAAAGGCGAGAAGATGGCGAACAGTGCTCCCAATTGTTCGGCACATTTCACAGAACCACGCAGCTGCACCTCTGCGGTTGTCCGGGATTGAAGTGTTCCTACTAGGATCCCCCCCCCCATCCTCCCCAGTCCCCACCCCAGATTGGAAGAAAGAATCAAACTAAAGAATTAAACTATTTGAAACGTTTGATACAAAAATGTATTTCTATTATAGGACCTATTTATAAAAAATAACTACAATCAGGCTGTATAACACGTTAATGGTACTTAATAGTACTTACAAATACATAAATAATGGACAATGTTCTCTATTGTTGCCTGCGTTTCAATAAACAATATGTTTAGGCCTACATGTAATTTCCCATTCTTCAAGCACAAAAACTGCATGTTTCCCCGCATGCAGCACAGAAAACAAGGGGAACGTTAAGGTAGCCTAATGACCACCTAGGTGCTGTTCTATACAATTGACTAAGTAGATACTGTTCTTTCAGTTCATGTCACTCCAGTCGTAAATAGCCCCGTAATACCCCCGTAAATACCCCCTTTACAACACCACAGCCAGCATGGAAAGCTCATAGAAGTAATTCTATTTCTTTCGAACCTTACATGGAGCTGTCCAGGTGCTGAAATTCCATATAGGCAGAGATCCCTGCAGATGATTGTTTTAAGCCCTTACCTTAAACAACATATAGTGAGTGGGTGACTGACGATGACATTATCCAATTCTGATTCTGATTTTAATTCTGTGAACTAGAGCTTTGGGTTTTTTATTTCTTTATGGAAAGGCAAACCTTTGCATGGAACAGTGAATTATGATAACAAATGTATGAATCTGTCAAATAAAATAATGATACAAAAAGGTGTAGGAGTGGAAGATTGAAACATTCAATGTGGAGTTCATTCAAATCAAACCAACTGCTGCTCCAAGTTCCTGTACGCCAGGAACAGCCAGCATGAGGCTCTCTGAGAAGTTGATCCACTTTTCAAAAACTATACCTGACCAAAAAAGTAGAGCATTTATCCCAACGTGAACACAACTTTGACTCACTCAGTAATCACTAATCAGCCGGTCATAGGTGCTAGTGAGATGACTCTTTCTCTTTCCCTCTGCTAGCCTGCTGGAGCTATAGAGCTGGAGCTGGAGCTGGGTAATTTGCAGATAGCAGGTGGGTCAAACTTCACACATTTCCCTCCACGTCTTGGCCTTTTTTCTGCCATTCCCCTGTCGAGCTGCCAAAAAATAAACGGCTGCAAATTAGCGTCAATTATGACGCTGGCTGTGTAATTTAGTGGCGTTTTGACACGGAAAGCCGGCAGATGTGGGGAAGTCAGAGAGAGCTGGTTCCCCTGGGGCCCTTAATTAAATCATACTAATCCACTGACCTGAGGGTTAAGGCACAGGGCAGAACTGCCTTAGTCTGCTGGAGACACTGGGAGAGGACAGGGTGAGAGAATGAGAAGGTGGTGGGAGGCGATGTACGTGTGTGTGCGTCTGGGTGTGTGTGTCTGTGTGTGTCTGTGTGTGTGTGTGTGTGTGTGTGTGTGAGAGAGAGAGAGTATGTAAGTGTATTTGCCTCTGTCTGAGCTTGTACAGGGCCTTCGGAAAATATTCAGACCCCTCGACTTTTTCTATATTTTGTTACGTTACAGGCTTATTCTAAAATTGATTCAATTGTTTATTTTCCTCATCAATCTACACATAATGACAAAGCATAAACAGGTTTATAGACATTTTGGCTGATTTATAAAAAATAAAAAATACAATTTACATAAGTATTCAGACCCTTTACTCAGTACTTTATTGAAGCACCTTTGGCAGCAATTACAGAATCGAGTCTTCTTGTGTATGATGCTACAAGCTTGGCACACCTGTATTTGGGGAGTGTCTCCCATTCTTCTCTGCAGATCCTCTCAAGCTCTGTCAGGTTGGATGGGGAGTGTTGCTGCACAGTTATTTTCAGGATTCTCCAGAGATGTTCGATCGGGTTCAAGGCCAGGCTCTGGCTGGGCCACTTAAGGACATTCAGAGACTTGTCCCGAAGCCACTTCTCTGTTGCTTGGCTGTGTGCTTAAGGTTGTTGTCCTGTTGGAAGGTGAAACTTCACCCCAGTCTGAGTGTTCTGCAGCTGGTTTTCATCAAGGATCTCGCTGTACTTTGCTCCATTTATCTTCCCCTCGATCCTGACTAGTCTCCCAGTCTCTGCCGCTGAGAAACATCCCCACAGCATGATGCTGCCACCACCATGCATCACCGTAAGGATGGTGCCAGGTTTTCTCCAGATGTGACGCTTGGCATTCAGGCTAAAGAGTTCAATTTTGGTTTCATCAGACCAGAGAATCTTGTTTCTCATGATCTGAGAGTCTTTAGGTGCCTTTTGGCAAACTCCAAGCAGACTGTCATGTGCCTTACTGAGGAGTGGCTTCTGTCTGGCCACTCTACCATAAAGTCCTGATTGGTGGAGTGCTGCAGAGATGGTTGTCCTTCTGGAAGGTTCTCCCATCTCCGCAGAGGAACTCCAGAGCTCTGTCAGAGTGACCACCTCCCTGACCAAGGCCCTTCTCCCATGATTGCTCCGTTTGGGCAGGCGCCCAGCTCTAGGAAGAGTCTTAGTGGTTCCAAACTTCTTCCATTTAAGAATGACGGAGGCCACTGTGTTCTTGGGGACCTTCAATGCTGCAGAAATGTTTTGGTAACCTTCCCCAGATCTGTGCCTCAACACAACCCTGTCTCAGAGCTCTACGGACAATTCCTTCGACCTCCTGGCTTGGTTTTTGCTCTAACATGTCAACTGTGGGACCTAATATAGACAGGTGTGTGCCTTTCCAAATCATGTCCAATCAATTGAATTTACCACAGGTGGACTACAATTAAGTTGTAGAAACATCTCAAGGATGATCAATGGAAACAGGATGGACCTGAACAAAATGTTGAGTCTCAAAGCAAAAGGTCTTGAATACTTATGTGAATCAATTATTTAGGTTTTTATTTTTAATACATTTGCAACAAAAAAAATCATTGTGGGGTATTGTGTACAGATTGCTGAGGAGTTTTAAAAAAATGTAAAGTCATTTTAGAACAAGGCTTTAACATAACAAAATGTGGAAAAAGTCAAGGGTCTGAATACTTTCCGGAGGCATTGTAAGTGTATTTGTCTGTCTGTGCGAGACTGTACGTATAGTTGCCTGTGTGTGTGAACCTGTGAGTGTATTTGTCTGTCTGTGTGAACCTGTGAGTGTATTTGCCTGTGTGTGTGAACCTGTGAGTGTATTTGCCTGTGTGTGTGAACCTGTGAGTGTATTTGTCTGTGTGTGTGAACCTGTGAGTGTATTTGCCTGTGTGTGTGAACCTGTGAGTGTATTTGTCTGTCTGTGCGAGACTGTACGTATAGTTGCCTGTGTTTGTGAACCTGTGAGTGTATTTGCCTGTGTGTGTGAACCTGTGAGTGTATTTGCCTGTGTGTGTGAACCTGTGAGTGTATTTGCCTGTGTGTGTGAACCTGTGAGTGTATTTGTCTGTGTGTGTGAACCTGTGAGTGTATTTGCCTGTGTGTGTGAACCTGTGAGTGTATTTGCCTGTGTGTGTGAACCTGTGAGTGTATTTGTCTGTCTGTGCGAGACTGTACGTATAGTTGCCTGTGTTTGTGAACCTGTGAGTGTATTTGCCTGTGTGTGTGAACCTGTGAGTGTATTTGCCTGTGTGTGTGAACCTGTGAGTGTATTTGCCTGTGTGTGTGAACCTGTGAGTTTATTTGTCTGTGTGTGTGAACCTGTGAGTGTATTTGCCTGTGTGTGTGAACCTGTGAGTGTATTTGCCTGTGTGTGTGAACCTGTGAGTGTATTTGCCTGTGTGTGTGAACCTGTGAGTGTATTTGCCTGTGTGTGTGAACCTGTGAGTGTATTTGCCTGTGTGTGTGAACCTGTGAGTGTATTTGCCTGTGTGTGTGAACCTGTGAGTGTATTTGCCTGTGTGTGTGAACCTGTGAGTGTATTTGCCTGTGTGTGTGAACCTGTGAGTGTATTTGCCTGTGTGTGAACCTGGACGTGTTTCTATTAGCCTCTGTGTACCCTTACATATGTTTATGTATGTGCCTATCGCGTGTTGGTGTTGTTGAGACTGAGGCAATATGCAAATCTCAGGGAGGGGATTTGCCTAACCAGAGAACCATGCTTGTTAGTGATACCCTGGCTAAAGATTTTCACAAACACCCACCTCCTTGATCCACTTTCATAGTTATTATTACACTGTCCGCACAGCGCAGAGGGAATCTTTACTGGCACCGCTACACCATGGATCCATCCGGGATTAAACATGTTGGTGGGAACAGTCAGGAGGTATTTACGTTTTCTCATTATAGCTTTATAATCTGACTCCTCGCTGTATAAACAACACACACATAGGCTTAGTCAGCCCAGGCAGTACCCCGATACTGTTTTACATCCTCTTCCATCTAGCTCATTTCTGACTTGGAGAGGATCCAATGAGATTTTACTATTCATTCTGGATTTCTTCTGGTACGGACATAACTATAGAACAATATATTTTAGCGCAAATCGTGGCTAAAAAGGAAATCACAAATGAATGTAATATACGATGTGTGAGTTTGTACCCACTCCTCTTTTCAGAACTAAACAAACGACTGATCTTGAAATGTGTCTATTATGGAAGATGTGTAATCATGTTGCTGCAGTCAGCAGCTACAGTAACTTTACACTGTTGTGAGTGGGACAATATTTTAAATGCCCTAAACTCATGTTTTATTAGTCCATATAATAGAGAATAAAGGAATCTGTTATAATTGTTTTATTCAGTATAGTTTTTTATCCAAATGCAAACTAATAAATGAAACAGAATAACTCAATGTATTCATTCTTTGCCTGTATGATATTACATTTGATTGTGTATATTTAATCATCGTGTGATCGCGTGTGTGTGTGTGTGTGTGTGTGTGTGCGTGTGTGTGTGTGTGTGTGTGTGTGTGTGTGTGTGTGTGTGTGTGTGTGTGTGTGTGTGTGTGTGTGTGTGTGTGTGTGTGTGTTGGGGAACAGCCATCCAGTTTATCAGCATATGCAGAGAATGTACGTACCACAGCAAAAGGCTGTCTGGACCTCTTTAAAGTCATCTCTCATTAGGATCTTTTTGTTTACAAAGCCCTGCTCCACAAGCTTCCAACTTACCTAACTTCACTGTTAAGATTTAGAATGACAAGTTATCAAAGCCGTTCACATGGTTGGTTTACTCTGGAGACTGTGTTGGTGTCTAGAGAGTTAGGGCAATCAGCCTTTAACTTCCTTGCACTGTATGTTTGGATTCATCTCCAAAAGACGTTTTGATTGGATGCCTTGGTGTCGCTAAAGCTGACAGAGGATTTTATCATGCTGAATGTGTTTGTTTTAAATGGCTGTGTTCTTAAATGTGTATTTCATGTGTTTATTGGGTATATTTATGTATCTACTGAATAGTTGCCTATTGATGTGTTCATTTTTGTATTGTGCAGAGCTTATTTGCAAAAGAGACTTTAGTCTCAATATGAGTTCCCTGTTGAAATAAAGGTCAATAAAATACACATTGACACTGGAATTGCCACAATTCATCCACATTCTAATGAGCAAAACAACACTATAGCCGGCAAACCAAATCCAAGGTGAGTGTATGGTGAGAGATGCAAAGGGACGTACACAACAAGGCTCCCCATCCCTGTAGCTGTGGGGAGTTATCACACAACAGCAGAGTGGTTAGAAATACCTTCAAAACCATTTGAAGATGTATTAGTGGTTCCTCCATTGCTGCCAATGGAAGCCCAATGAGAAGTACATGGGTGTTTTTTTAGCATCTCCAAATTCCCAGCGTTGCTAAGGTGCTTTGGGGAAAGGATTAGACAGTGCTGGCAGAGGGGAGCAAGCCTTGCTGATTTCCTACCAGCAAGAGGAGACAAAGAAGGAAGGAGAGAGAGGAGGAGGAGAAGACGTGAGGGGGAATGAAGGGAGGAGGAAGAACAGGTTGTATAAACATGAGTGGAGAAGAGAGAACAGAGCGACTCTAAACAGTAATTAACACAGAGGAAAGGAAGGTGTCACCGTCTCACCACCAACGGTGTGAGACCTGTCACCGTGGTCGTGCACGCACACACGCACGTGGGCACACACACACACACACACAAACATGCTCTTTTTACCTCTTCAGGCACTCTTACTCAAGACAATCGCACAACTTATTCCCATCACAATAGGGTAAGGTCATGTAAACTGTTAGAGGTGACATCACAATAAGGTAAGGTCATGTAAACTGTTAGAGGTGACATCATAATAAGGTAAGGTCATGTAAACTGTTACAGAGGTGACATCATAATAAGGTAAGGTCATGTAAACTGTTACAGAGGTGACATCACAATAAGGTACGGTCATGTAAACTGTTAGAGGTGACATCACAATAAGGTAAGGTCATGTAAACTGTTACAGAGGTGACATCATAATAAGGTAAGGTCATGTAAACTGTTACAGAGGTGACATCATAATAAGGTAAGGTCATGTAAACTGTTAGAGGTGACATCACAATAAGGTAAGGTCATGTAAACTGTTAGAGGTGACATCATAATAAGGTAAGGTCATGTAAACTGTTACAGAGGTGACATCACAATAAGGTAAGGTTATGTAAACTGTTAGAGTTGACATCATAATAAGGTAAGGTTATGTAAACTGTTAGAGGTGACATCATAATAAGGTAAGGTCATGTAAACTGTTACAGAGGTGACATCACAATAAGGTAAGGTCATGTAAACTGTTACAGAGGTGACATTACAATAAGGTAAGGTCATGTAAACTGTTACAGAGGTGACATCACAATAAGGTAAGGTCATGTAAAGTGTTACGAAGGTGACATTACAATAAGGCAAGGTCATGTAAACTGTTACAGAGGTGACATCACAATAAGGTCTATGTAAGGTCATGTAAACTGTTAGAGTTGACATCACAATAAGGTAAGGTCATGTAAACTGTTACAGAGGTGACATCACAATAAGATAAGGTCATGTAAACTGTTACAGAGGTGACATCACAATAAGGTAAGGTCATGTAAAGTGTTACGAAGGTGACATTACAATAAGGCAAGGTCATGTAAACTGTTACAGAGGTGACATCACAATAAGGTCTATGTAAGGTCATGTAAACTGTTAGAGTTGACATCACAATAAGGTAAGGTCATGTAAACTGTTACAGAGGTGACATTACAATAAGGTCTATGTAAGGTCATGTAAACTGTTACGGAGGTGACATCACAATAAGGTAAGGTCATGTAAACTGTTACAGAGGTGACATCACAATAAGGTAAGGTCATGTAAACTGTTACAGAGGTGACATTACAATAAGGTCTATGTAAGATCATGTAAACTGTTACAGAGGTGACATCACAATAAGGTAAGGTCATGTAAACTGTTACAGAGATGACATCACAATAAGGTAAGGTCATGTAAACTGTTAGAGTTGACATCACAATAAGGTCTTTGTAAGGTCATGTAAACTGTTACAGAGGTGACATCACAATAAGGTAAGGTCATGTAAACTGTTACAGAGGTGACATCACAATAAGGTAAGGTCATGTAAACTGTTACAGAGGTGACATCACAATAAGGTAAGGTCATGTAAACTGTTACAGAGGTGACATCACAATAAGGTAAGGTCATGTAAACTGTTACGAAGGTGACATCACAATAAGGTAAGGTCATGTAAACTGTTACAGAGGTGACATCACAATAAGGTAAGGTCATGTAAACTGTTACAGAGGTGACATCACAATAAGGTAAGGTCATGTAAACTGTTACGAAGGTGACATCACAATAAGGTAAGGTCATGTAAACTGTTACAGAGGTGACATCACAATAAGGTCTATGTAAGGTCATGTAAACTGTTACAGAGGTGACATCACAATAAGGTCTATGTAAGGTCATGTAAACTGTTACAGAGGTGACATCACAATAAGGTCTATGTAAGGTCATGTAAACTGTTCTACTCATCTATTTCATCATTCATCCGTTTTCTCAACAGGTTAACAGACAGCACAAGTCAGAGAGCTTGTCCAGGGCCAAGGGGGTCAGACCAAGCCGGCAGGCCTCTTTGATAGGTGGAGCCCTCTCTCTCTGCAGCGTCCTATTACAGCAGGGAAGGAACTGGATATGGCCCTGTTTGTAAAACTTGACACAATGAACTTGACAGACAGACAGATTTCTCCTCTCTCCCCGTCCGTTTAGGGTTACTGTGATCTCATTATGGGGCTTGAAAGGGGACAGGTAATGCTAGCTGGGGTGGCGTGGCTCTAGCAGTGCCCCGGCCCCAAGACTTTATTCTCCAACCCAAGCCTTGATTACCTGAACCGCCCAGGCTCCATTTCAACCACTTATCTCAGCCAGAAATAATCATCTGATCAGCCACTGCCAGGGCCACAGGGGGCCACAGAGAGAGACAGGGGCATCAGGTCATTTTCCAGCAGGTTAAATACTAGCCAGCCTCAGAACCATACTGCGTGGTGATAGACAACTCATCTATACATGTATGGACAATGGCAATAACAGAGTTGGTTTAAGAATATACAGAATGAATACATAGTCTACATGCAACACCCGATCTGTTTTGGATCCAAATATTACCTTGTAATGATGTGTCAGAGCATTTACACTAACTACTGCATCCTGTATGTTGTCCTTACTGGTTCCATATAAATATCATTCCAATTCTGTGACTGGCACCCTTACTGAACGATAACTGTGCTTTCTTGAATAGATTTGTTATTCACTTCCCAGCCGCTGTAAGTGGTGTGTGTTCTGTAACGTTCAATTGGCCGGGATGCGAAAATATCGAACAAAAACGCTACACGGAAACCACCATAACAGACATTGAAAAAAGCATATTGCATGAAAGGAAGTAAGGAAGGAGGCTTCGGGAGGGAGCATTTGAGTGTATTTTTGACCTCCCTGAGGAAAGTGGCTGAAACTCCAACCTCTCGATCGCTACAGTCCTATTCTCCTGTACCAATTTAGCGGGGCCCCCTGCGTCCCTGCCGAGCCTCTAACACAGAGCCAGGGACAATAGGCCCCCACTGTGCTGGTCTGCCTGGCTCTCAGCTGCCAGGAGAAGTGCATGCTGGAGCCACAGGGACGCATTATGGACATATTATTCTGCCCCACAGTCTACCAGGGCCTGGCCCAGTGGCCCCTCATGGCCACCAACGGCCCTCCAGCCACACTAAGTGCAGAGAAGGGAATTAAGTGACATTTTCTCTGAAGTTGTGACCTTTGTTTTTGCATTGACTCGAGAGACATTAAAAACACACAGGCACACACATACATTTACAAGTACACACACTCTCTTCCACGCATACACACACAATGTGCAAGTATACTAGAACACGGAGAACAAATGAAATATCTGAAGTGCTTATGTCTCTCTGTACAGACACGCACGCACGCACGCACGCACGCACGCACGCACGCACGCACGCACGCACACACACACACACACACACACACACACACACACACACACACACACACACACACACACACACACACACACACACACACACACACACACACACACACACACACACACACACACACACACACACACACACACAGCTCCAGCACATGTTGAGCAGATGAATAATAAGGGGTGTATCTGCAGCATGCTGCACAGAGAGATGAAGTTCATGAACACGGCTTAGTTACTCTCTGTCTGTCTGTGTTTCGTGCACCAATGAGATCCCAACTCCTCCACCCAGCACCGCTTTGCTTCTGTTGCTGCAGCCCAGATTCTGTGCCTCTCCCTGGGCTTGGCTCCCGTCCATCTGGGGGATACTGGAAGCTGTCAGGCTGTGAAACAACTTCCACAGGAGCCTTCCTTCCTTCCCTGGGGGAGACAATGTTCCTCTTAGTGTGGAATACAGTCACTTCCGTTACAGTTCAACAACCAACACATTCTGGATATTTGGAGGTGGGGGGAGTCAGATCTGAGCATACCCAGAGTTTGTGAAAATTGGTAGAATATTCTCTGAGTTGTTTCATCTACTTTTATCGTAGAGCTCAGAATGGTTGTATAGAGAACATCCAGAACATTCTGGATACTATAGCCAAGTGGCCTGATGAAGAAGAGTGATTTGTAGTGATAGTCTGTTTGACAACACTTCGACACCGTCAGAATGTCACCTTGAACGTCTGTTGTGACCAGACTGAGAGCCAGTCTGTGTGGTAGGATTCAGACCTTCAAAGGGCGTCTATTACCTCTGTCCATCTGGCTACTACTTGGCTAGGGTACACAGCTGTGTCCAGGGAATCCTCATCGGCTCCAGGTGGATTCAAAGGATCAAATAAATAACATATATTTATATAATCCAGGCACTTGTCATCTCCCGTCTGGATTACTGCAACTCGCTGTTGGCTGGGCTCCCTGCCTGTGCCATTAAACCCCTACAACTCATCCAGAACGCCGCAGCCCGTCTGGTGTTCAACCTTCCCAAGTTCTCTCACGTCACCGCGCTCCTCCGCTCTCTCCACTGGCTTCCAGTTGAAGCTCGCATCCGCTACAAGACCATGGTGCTTGCCTACGGAGCTGTGAGGGGAACGGCACCTCAGTACCTCCAGGCTCTGATCAGGCCCTACACCCAAACAAGGGCACTGCGTTCATCCACCTCTGGCCTGCTCGCCTCCCTACCAATGAGGAAGTACAGTTCCCGCTCAGCCCAGTCAAAACTGTTCGCTGCTCTGGCTCCCCAATGGTGGAACAAACTCCCTCACGACGCCAGGACAGCGGAGTCAATCACCACCTTCCGGAGACACCTGAAACCCCACCTCTTTAAGGAATACCTAGGATAGGATAAATTAATCCTTCTCACCCCCCTTAAAAGATTTAGATGCACTATTGTAAAGTGGCTGTTCCACTGGATGTCATAAGGTGAATGCACCAATTTGTAAGTCGCTCTGGATAAGAGCGTCTGCTAAATGACTTAAATGTAAATGTAATATATGGTATTCTTTCATTTCACCCCATTGTCTCTTTCCCTAAGATTGCCTTCTGATCAATCTGTCCCTCACAGACAGCCAGCCAGACAGACAGAAGACTCACAGACAAGTCAGCCAAGACAAGACAAGACTTGATTCACACAGACTTGCTCTTTACAGCTATAAAAAAATCCTCCAAACTAGAGAGCAGCTCATGTACTCTTCATCGCAGGCTAAACGAGCATCATTATCATAGGGACCGTCTTCTCTTCTCTCCGCAATTGATAGATCAGCAATCAGCCCCTGAACAGTCGGCTCCCCTCTGGCTCCGGATCATTTTGTACCTTTTAACCTCGGAGCAGAGCAGCCCCAGCTTTTAGTTTGACAGGCAGTAAGAGCCAGGAGAGTCTGTGTAATGGGATGCTCACAGCAGGATGGATCAGCCTGAGTCTGCCTGACTGTAGCAGGGGAACAGGGGAGAGGAGAGAGGACAGGAGAGAGAGGTAGGAGAGAGGGAGAAAGGGAGAGAGGGAGAGAGGACAGGAGAGAGAGGTAGGAGAGAGGGAGAAAGGGAGAGGGGAGAGAGGACAGGAGAGAGAGGTAGGAGAGAGGGAGAAAGGGAGAGAGGGAGAGAGGACAGGAGAGAGAGGTAGGAGAGAGGGAGAAAGGGAGAGAGGGACAGAGGGCCCTGGCTGCATAATGTCATCTGACTGCAGGAGAATATGGATCAGAGGGAAGATGATAGAGTGGATAGGTCGAGAGCTTAAAACTGGCTCCTGTGGATGGTGAATAGAAGGGCTAGATGAGATGGAGGGAGGGAAGAGGGAGAGGGAGAGGGAGAGGGAGAGGGAGAGGGAGAGGGAGAGAGCGGGATAGAGTGAGGCTGTCTCACCTCAACTCAACTCTGTGGGGCCTCCAAGCCCAGAGATGACACGGCTCTTTTGTAGTTGAAAATAAAAAGTGAGAGTGTACGCTAACCTGTCTTTCTTTTATTCTTTCTTTCTTCCTGAAGGAAAGGAGACGAGCAGAGGGATCCATTTCATACTATTGAGATGAACCTGTGGGTAGAGAGAAAGCACTGTAACAGTTCCCATGTGCTGTGAAGTAACACTATCCCCTCTTGAGTGAAGAACCCATGAAATGTACCTAAGGAGAACCACGACACAGGATGTCACCTAAAGTATTGAAACAGGGCAGGGAGTTGGAGACAGTACAGAAGTGGAAACATATAGATCATGTCAAGACTGATGTCTTACTCCACAATTGGCGTCTTCATAGTGCAGTGTCTCTGACTGGGTAAACTCCCAGCCCCCGGCTTCTCTCTCTCTCTCTCTCTCTCTCTCTCTCTCTCTCTCTCTCTCTCTCTCTCTCTCTCTCTCTCTCTCTCTCTCTCTCTCTCTCTCTCTCTCTACACAACACTGGATCTGAGAAAAAGAGAAATATCTTTGTTTTGAATCTGATGAACTGTTTATTTTCCAAGCTGTCGAGAATAAGTCTCCCTCCTGACTTCCTCTTGGGGGTTTTTAGACACTCCTAAAGCGGTGCAATAAAACAACGCCTCACTTTCCTCTCATCACGGTGCTACTAACACACAGCCTGACAATAATGTGTGTGTACTCTGGTGATAAAACAACGCCTCACTTTCCTCTCATCACGGTGCTACTAACACACACAGCCTGACAATAATGTGTGTGTACTCTGGTGATAAAACAACGCCTCACTTTCCTCTCATCACGGTGCTACTAACACACACAGCCTGACAATAATGTGTGTGTACGCTGGTGATAAAACAACGCCTCACTTTCCTCTCATCGCGGTGCTACTAACACACACAGCCTGACAATAATGTGTGTGTTCGCTGGTGATAAAACAACACCTCACTTTCCTCTCATCACGGTGCTACTAACACACACAGCCTGACAATAATGTGTGTTGGTGATAAAACAACGCCTCACTTTCCTCTCATCACGGTGCTACTAACACACAGCCTGACAATAATGTGTGTGTACGCTGGTGATAAAACAACGCCTCACTTTCCTCTCATCGCGGTGCTACTAACACACAGCCTGACAATAATGTGTGTGTACGCTGGTGATAAAACAACGCCTCACTTTCCTCTCATCACGGTGCTACTAACACACAGCCTGACAATAATGTGTGTTGGTGATAAAACAACGCCTCACTTTCCTCTCATCGCGGTGCTACTAACACACACAGCCTGACAATAATGTGTGTGTACGCTGGTGATAAAACAACGCCTCACTTTCCTCTCATCACGGTGCTACTAACACACACAGCCTGACAATAATGTGTGTTGGTGATAAAACAACGCCTCACTTTCCTCTCATCACGGTGCTACTAACACACAGCCTGACAATAATGTGTGTGTACGCTGGTGATAAAACAACGCCTCACTTTCCTCTCATCACGGTGCTACTAACACACAGCCTGACAATAATGTGTGTGTACGCTGGTGATAAAACAACGCCTCACTTTCCTCTCATCGCGGTGCTACTAACACACAGCCTGACAATAATGTGTGTGTACGCTGGTGATAAAACAACGCCTCACTTTCCTCTCATCACGGTGCTACTAACACACACAGCCTGACAATAATATGTGTGTACGCTGGTGATAAAACAACACCTCATCACGGTGCTACTAACACACAGCCTGACAATAATGTGTGTGTACGCTGGTGATAAAACAACGCCTCACTTTCCTCTCATCGCGGTGCTACTAACACACAGCCTGACAATAATGTGTGTGTTCGCTGGTGATAAAACAACGCCTCACTTTCCTCTCATCACGGTGCTACTAACACACACAGCCTGACAATAATGTGTGTGTTCGCTGGTGATAAAACAACACCTCATCACGGTGCTACTAACACACAGCCTGACAATAATGTGTGTGTACGCTGGTGATAAAACAACGCCTCACTTTCCTCTCATCACGGTGCTACTAACACACAGCCTGACAATAATGTGTGTGTACGCTGGTGATAAAACAACGCCTCACTTTCCTCTCATCACGGTGCTACTAACACACACAGCCTGACAATAATGTGTGTGTTCGCTGGTGATAAAACAACACCTCATCACGGTGCTACTAAAACACAGCCTGACAATAATGTGTGTGTACGCTGGTGATAAAACAACGCCTCACTTTCCTCTCACCGCGGTGCTACTAACACACAGCCTGACAATAATGTGTGTGTACGCTGGTGATAAAACAACACCTCATCACAGTGCTACTAACACACAGCCTGACAATAATGTGTGTGTTCGCTGGTGATAAAACAACACCTCATCACAGTGCTACTAACACACAGCCTGACAATAATGTGTGTGTTCGCTGGTGATAAAACAACGCCTCACTTTCCTCTCATCACGGTGCTACTAACACACAGCCTGACAATAATGTGTGTGTACGCTGGTGATAAAACAACGCCTCACTTTCCTCTCATCACGGTGCTACTAACACACAGCCTGACAATAATGTGTGTGTACACTGGTGATAAAACAACGCCTCACTTTCCTCTCATCACGGTGCTACTAACACACAGCCTGACAATAATGTGTGTGTACACTGGTGATAAAACAACGCCTCACTTTCCTCTCATCACGGTGCTACTAACACACAGCCTGACAATAATGTGTGTTGGTGATAAAACATAAAGCCTCCCGGGACTCCCCTGTGACTTCCTGACTAACACAGACAGCCAGAAGAGTCACATTCCACACAACGCTATCAATAAAATCATTCATTCTGCTTCTGTTTATCTTGTTTTGTTCTACTGCACTATTTTGTAATTTTCTACTCCCAATGTGACTTCCTAAGAAGATTAAAGAAAGCTAATTTAGTACATTTACCTTCTAGATATAAATTAGGACCACAGGAGGTTGGTGGTTCCTTAACTGGGGAGGACAAGCTCGTGGTAATGACTGGAGTGGAATCAGTGGAATGGTACCATATATATCAAACACATGGTCTCTATGTGTTTGATGTCATTCCATTCGCTCCGTTCCGGACATTATTATGAGCCGTCCTCCCCTCAGCAACCCCCTGTGATTAAGACCTGAAAGGTACTGGAGGCCATGCATCCATTATTTTTCTGAAAAACAAAAGGTTGGACCAACCCAAAGAAGACTTAGTTAGGGTCTACTTGGACCTGCACTAGGCCTAGATCCTACATCACTACATCAACACAAAGGAGTGGTGATTACATTAACTTTAAAGTTAATCATTACACTTCCTAATTAGTGATAAATATGACCTATATGTATGTACGTTAAGTACCCATACCGCCTTCTCATTAAGCGCTCCCAGTTGACGGTGCTATTGTTCGATGGTAGGACCGCCGCTTGGCTTTACTGGGTTCTGTTGTTCCACCACAACTAATTGCCTGATCGACGGCTCAGATAAACTCACGTTATCGGGGCGTCGGGGGTGGCTAGGCTAACTACAGCCCACTCCATCTAATGAGCTACAGGCCAGGTTGTAAAGAGAGAGTGAAGAAAGGGGTTTTATACTCCTATACTTTATTTAGTGTGGTTATCAATTCTAATACTTATAAAGGGACAAAGACCTCCTCACAATGTTTAGCTGACATGTTTATGCTAGGTTATATCGCAGTTTAATTCACTTGGATTTGTTGATTTAGTCACTCTTCAACTACAGTATGTATTTGTGTAATAAACTTCATATAAAACGTTGTGTTGTTTGCGGTGAGTTGTTTAATCTGAGGTTTACCTGCCTGACTTGCATGACATTTGATGGTGATTGGCCTCACCTGTCCAGGTATCCCAGAGTTCCTGCTGTGGCCCTGGGACCGGGGCCAAGGCCTGTCAATCAGCTGTAATTTAATCCCGTGGGCCCGGTCTGGGCGGTGGATCGTGTTCAAGCTGGTGGGGATCTGCGCGGGGATCGGCGTGGCACCAAACCGCCAACACTATTTACAAGGCCAAACTTCAACAGGCTCATATTCACCGTGCTGCTGATGGGACTAGATAAAGCCGTTCTCCCTCCCAGCAGCCCAGCAGGTCAGCACTGAGACACACAGCCGCCCTGCAGGAAACTGACCCTCTTAGCTCTTGTTGCTCAACAATATACTCTATACCCCACTCAGTGTTTTTCTCTCTCTCACTTACACACCCTGCTCTCTATGTCCTCTCTCTCCTTTATCTTCCACCTCTCTCTCTTTGTCCTCTCTCTCCTTTATCTTGCACCTCTCTCTCTCGCTCTCTCTTTGTCCTCTCTCTCCTTTATCTTCCATCTCTCTCTCTCTCTCTCCTTTATCTTCCACCTCTCTCTCTCTCTTTGTCCTCGCTCTCCTTTATCTTCCACCTCTCTCTCTTTGTCCTCTCTCTTCTTTATCTTCCTCCTCTCTCTCTCTTTGTCCTCTCTCTCTCCTTTATCTTCCATCTCTCTCTGTCTCTCTCCTTTATCTTCCACCTCTCTCTCTTTGTCCTCTCTCTCCTTTATCTTCCACCTGTCTCTCTCTTTGTCCTCTCTCTCCTTTATCTTCCACCTCTCTCTCTCTTTGTCCTCCCTCTTCTTTATCTTCCACCTCTCTCTCTCTTTGTCCTCTCTCTCCTTTATCTTCCACCTCTCTCTCTCTGTCTCTCTCTCTCTCCTTTATCTTCCACCTCTCTCTCTCTTTGTCCTCTCTCTCCTTTATCTTCCACCTCTCACTCTTTGTCCTCCCCCTTCTTTATCTTCCACCTCTCTCTCTCTTTGTCCTCTCTCTCCTTTATCTTCCACCTCTCTCTCTCTCTGTCTCTCTCTCTCCTTTATCTTCCACCTCTCTCTCTCTTTGTCCTCTCTCTCCTTTATCTTCCACCTCTCACTCTTTGTCCTCTATCTTCTTTATCTTCCACCTCTCTCTCTTTGTCCTCTCTCTTCTTTATCTTCCACCTCCTTCTCTCTTTGTCCTCTCTCCCCTTTATCTTCCACCTTTCTCTCGTTGTCCTTTCTCTTCTTTATCTTCCACCTCTCTCTCTCTTTGTCCTCTCTGTTCTTTATCTTCCACCTTTCTCTTTGTCCTCTCTCTTCTTTATCTTCCACCTCTCTCTCTTTGTCCTCTCTCTTCTTTATCTTCCACCTCTCTCTCTTCTTTATCTTCCACCTCACTTTGTCTCTCTATCTCCTTTATCTTCCACCTCTCTCTCTCTCTTTGTCCTCTCTCTCCTTTACCTCCATCTCTCTCTGTCTCTCTCTCTCTCCTTTATCTTCCACCTCTCTCTCTCTCTTTGTCCTCTCTCTCCTTTATCTTCCACCTCTCTCTCTCTTTGTCCTCTCTCTGCTTTATCTTCCACCTCCTTCTCTCTTTGTCCTCTCTCTCTCCTTTATCTTCCACCTCTCTCGTTGTCCTTTCTCTTCTTTATCTTCCACCTCTCTCTCTCTTTGTCCTCTCTGTTCTTTATCTTCCACCTTTCTCTTTGTCCTCTCTCTCTTCTTTATCTTCCACCTCTCGTTGTCTCTCTATCTCCTTTATCTTCCACCTCTCTCTCTCTCTTTGTCCTCTCTCTCCTTTACCTCCATCTCTCTCTGTCTCTCTCTCTCCTTTATATTCCACCTCTCTCTCTCTCTTTGTCCTCTCTCTCCTTTAGCTTCCATCTCTCTCTGTCTCTCTCTCTCCCTCTCCTTTATTTTCCACCTCTCTCTCTTTGTCCTCGCTCTCCTTTATCTTCCATCTCTCTCTGTCTCTCTCTCTCCTTTATCTTCCACCTCTCTCTCTTTGTTCTCTCTCTCCTTTATCTTCCACCTCTCTCTCTTTGTCCTCTCTCTTCTTTATCTTCCACCTCTCTCTCTTTGTCCTCTCTCTTCTTTATCTTCCACCTCTCTCTCTCTTTGTCCTCTCTCCTTTATCTTCCACCTCTCTCTCTTTGTCCTCTCTCTCCTTTATCTTCCATCTCTCTCTGTCTCTCTCTCTCCTTTATCTTCCACCTCTCTCTTTGTCCTCTCTCTCCTTTATCTTCCACCTCTCTCTCTTTGTCGTCTCTCCTCTTTATTTTCCACCTCTCTCTCTTTCTCTTTGTCCTCTCTCTCATTTATATTCCACCTCTCACTCTTTGTCGTCTCTCTTCTTTATCTTCCACCTCTCTCTCTCTCTTTGTCCTCTCTCTCCTTTATCTTCCACCTCTCTCTCTTTGTCCTCTCTCTTCTTTATCTTCCACCTCTCTCTCTCTCTCTCTCTCTTTGTCCTCTCTCTTCTTTGTCTTCCTCCTCTCTCTCTCTTTGTCCTCTCTCCGTTATCTTCCACCTCTCTCTCTTTGTCCTCTCTCTTCTTTATCTTCCACCTCTCTCTCTCTTTGTCCTCTCTCTCCTTTATATTCCACCTCTCTCTCTTTGTCGTCTCTCTTCTTTATCTTCCACCTCTCTCTCTCTTTGTCCTCTCTCTCCTTTAGCTTCCATCTATCTCTGTCTCTCTCTCTTCTTTATCTTCCACCTCTCTCTTTCTCTTTGTCCTCTCTCTCCTTTAGCTTCCACCTCTCTCTCTTTGTCCTCTCTCTTCTTTATCTTCCAACTCTCTCTCTTTGTCCTCTCTCTCCTTTAGCTTCACCTCTCTCTTTGTCCTCTCTCTCCTTTATCTTCCACCTCTCTCTCCTTTATCTTCCACCTCTCTCTCTCTTTGTCCTCTCTCTTCTTTATCTTCCACCTCTCTCTCTCTCTCTTTGTCCTCTCTCTCCTTTATTTTCCACCTCTCTTTGTCCTCTCTCTCCTTTATCTTCCACCTCTCTCTCTCTTTGTCCTCTCTCTTCTTTATCTTCCACCTCTCTCTTTGTCCTCTCTCTCCTTTATCTTCCACCTCTCTCTCTTTGTCGTCTCTCCTCTTTATTTTCCACCTCTCTCTCTTTCTCTTTGTCCTCTCTCTCATTTATATTCCACCTCTCTCTCTTTGTCGTCTCTCTTCTTTATCTTCCACCTCTCTCTCTCTTTTGTCCTCTCTCTCCTTTATCTTCCACCTCTCTCTCTTTGTCCTCTCTCTCCTTTATCTTCCACCTCTCTCTCTCTCTTCTCTCTTTGTCCTCTCTCTTCTTTATCTTCCTCCTCTCTCTCTCTTTGTCCTCTCTCTCTCCTTTATCTTCCACCTCTCTCTTTGTCCTCTCTATCTTCCACCTCTCTCTCTCTCTTTTTATCTTCCACCTCTCTCTCTCTCTCTTTGTCCTCTCTCTCCTTTATCTTCCACCTCTCTCTCGCTTTGTCCTCTCCCTTCTCTATCTTCCACCTCTCTCTCTCTTTGTCCTCTCTCTCCTTTATCTTCCACCTCTCTCTCTCTTTGTCCTCTCTCTCCTTTATCTTCCACCTCTCTCACTTTGTCCTCTCTCTCCTTTATCGTCCACCTCTCACTCTTTATCTTCCACCTCTCTCTCTTTATCTTCCACCTCTCTCTGTCTCTCTCTCTCCTTTATCTTCCACCTCTCTCTGTCTCTGTATCTGTATCTGTCTCTGTCTCTCTCTCTCTCTCTCTCTCTCTCTCTCTCTCTCTCTCTCTCTCTCTCTCTCTCTCTCCTTTATCTTCCACCTCTCTCCCTCTCTCTCTTTATCTTCCACCCCTCTCTCTCTCTTTGTCCTCTCTCTCTTTCATCTTCCACGTCTCTCTCTTTGTCCTCTCTCTTCTTTATCTTCCACCTCCTTCTCCCTTTGTCCTCTCTCTCCTTTATCTTCCACCTCTCTCTCGTTGTCCTCTCTCTTCTTTATCTTCCACCTCTCTCTCTCTTTGTCCTCTCTGTTCTTTATCTTCCACCTCTCTCTTTGTCCTCTCTCTTCTTTATCTTCCTCCTCTCTCTCTCTCTCTCTTTGTCCTCTCTCTTCTTTATCTTCCACCTCTCTTTGTCTCTCTCTCTCCTTTATCTTCCACCTCTCTCTTTCTCTTTGTCCTCTCTCTCCTTTAGCTTCCATCTCTCTCCTTTAGCTTCCATCTCTCTCTCTCTCTCTCCTTTATCTTCCACCTCTCTCTCTCTCTTTGTCCTCTCTCTCCTTTAGCTTCCATCTCTCTCTGTCTCTCTCTCTCTCTCCTTTATTTACACCTCTCTCTCTTTGTCCTCTCTCTTCTTTATCTTCCACCTCTCTCTCTCTCTTTGTCCTCTCTCGTTTATCTTCCATCTCTCTCTCTTTGTCCTCTCTCTCCTTTATCTTTCATCTCTCTCTGTCTCTCTCTCTCTCCTTTATCTTCCACCTCTCTCTTTGTCCTCTCTCTCCTTTATCTTCCACCTTTCTCTCTTTGTCGTCTCTCCTCTTTATCTTCCACCTCTCTCTCTCTTTGTCCTCTCTCTCCTTTATCTTCCACCTCTCACTCTTTGTCGTCTCTCTTTTTTATCTTCCACCTCTCTCTCTCTCTTTGTCCTCTCTCTCCTTTTATCTTCCACCTCTCTCTCTCTTTGTCCTCTCTCTTCTTTATCTTCCACCTCTCTCTCTCTCTTTGTCCTCTCTCGTTTATCTTCCATCTCTCTCTCTTTGTCCTCTCTCTCCTTTATCTTTCATCTCTCTCTGTCTCTCTCTCTCTCCTTTATCTTCCACCTCTCTCTTTGTCCTCTCTCTCCTTTATCTTCCACCTTTCTCTCTTTGTCGTCTCTCCTCTTTATCTTCCACCTCTCTCTCTCTTTGTCCTCTCTCTCCTTTATCTTCCACCTCTCACTCTTTGTCGTCTCTCTTTTTTATCTTCCACCTCTCTCTCTCTCTTTGTCCTCTCTCTCCTTTATCTTCCACCTCTCTCTCTCTTTGTCCTCTCTCTGCTTTATCTTCCACCTCCTTCTCTCTTTGTCCTCTCTCTCTCCTTTATCTTCCACCTCTCTCGTTGTCCTTTCTCTTCTTTATCTTCCACCTCTCTCTCTCTTTGTCCTCTCTGTTCTTTATCTTCCACCTTTCTCTTTGTCCTCTCTCTCTTCTTTATCTTCCACCTCTCCTTGTCTCTCTCTCTCCTTTATCTTCCACCTCTCTCTCTCTCTTTGTCCTCTCTCTCCTTTAGCTTCCATCTCTCTCTGTCTCTCTCTCTCTCCTTTATCTTCCACCTCTCTCTCTCTCTTTGTCCTCTCTCTCCTTTAGCTTCCATCTCTCTCTGTCTCTCTCTCTCTCTCCTTTATTTACACCTCTCTCTCTTTGTCCTCTCTCTCCTTTGTCTTCCATCTCTCTCTGTCTCTGTCTCTCTCCTTTATCTTCCACCTCTCTCTCTTTGTTCTCTCTCTCCTTTATCTTCCACCTCTCTCTCTTTGTCCTCTCTCTTCTTTATCTTCCACCTCTCTCTCTTTGTCCTCTCTCTTCTTTATCTTCCACCTCTCTCTCTCTTTGTCCTCTCTCCTTTATCTTCCACCTCTCTCTCTTTGTCCTCTCTCTCCTTTATCTTCCATCTCTCTCTGTCTCTCTCTCTCTCTCCTTTATCTTCCACCTCTCTCTTTGTCCTCTCTCTCCTTTATCTTCCACCTCTCTCTCTTTGTCGTCTCTCCTCTTTATTTTCCACCTCTCTCTCTTTCTCTTTGTCCTCTCTCTCCTTTATATTCCACCTCTCACTCTTTGTCGTCTCTCTTCTTTATCTTCCACCTCTCTCTCTCTCTTTGTCCTCTCTCTCCTTTATCTTCCACCTCTCTCTCTTTGTCCTCTCTCTTCTTTATCTTCCACCTCTCTCTCTCTTCTCTCTCTCTCTCTCTCTCTCTCTCTCTTTGTCCTCTCTCTTCTTTGTCTTCCTCCTCTCTCTCTCTTTGTCCTCTCTCCGTTATCTTCCACCTCTCTCTCTCTTTGTCCTCTCTCTTCTTTATCTTCCACCTCTCTCTCTCTTTGTCCTCTCTCTCCTTTATATTCCACCTCTCTCTCTTTGTCGTCTCTCTTCTTTATCTTCCACCTCTCTCTCTTTGTCTTCTCTCTCCTTTAGCTTCCATCTATCTCTGTCTCTCTCTCTTCTTTATCTTCCACCTCTCTCTTTCTCTTTGTCCTCTCTCTCCTTTAGCTTCACCTCTCTCTTTGTCCTCTCTCTCCTTTATCTTCCACCTCTCTCTCCTTTATCTTCCACCTCTCTCTCTTTTGTCCTCTCTCTTCTTTATCTTCCACCTCTCACTCTTTGTCGTCTCTCTTTTTTATCTTCCACCTCTCTTTCTCTCTTTGTCCTCTCTCCTTTATCTTCCACCTCTCTCTCTTTGTCTCTCTCTCTTCTTTATCTTCCACCTCTCTCTCTTTTTGTCCTCTCTCTTCTTTATCTTCCACCTCCTCTCTCTCTCTCTTTGTCCTCTCTCTCCTTTATCTTCCACCTCTCTTTGTCCTCTCTCTCCTTTATCTTCCACCTCTTTCTCTCTTTGTCCTCTCTCTCCTTTATCTTCCACCTCTCTCTCTTTGTCCTCTCTCTTCTTTATCTTCCACCTCTCTCTCTCTCTCTTTGTCCTCTCTCTCCTTTATCTTCCACCTCTCTTTGTCCTCTCTCTCCTTTATCTTCCACCTCTCTCTCTCTTTGTCCTCTCTCTTCTTTATCTTCCATCTCTCTCTCTTTGTCCTCTCTCTTCTTTATCTTCCACCTCTCTCTCTCTCTCTTTGTCCTCTCTCTCCTTTATCTTCCACCTCTCTCTCGCTTTGTCCTCTCCCTTCTCTATCTTCCACCTCTCTCTCTCTTTGTCCTCTCTCTCCTTTATCTTCCACCTCTCTCTCTCTTTGTCCTCTCTCTCCTTTATCTTCCACCTCTCTCTCTTTGTCCTCTCTCTTCTTTATCTTCCACCTCTCTCTCTCTCTCTTTGTCCTCTCTCTCCTTTATCTTCCACCTCTTCTCTTTATCTTGTCCTCTCTCTCCTTTATCTTCCACCTCTCTCTCTTTGTCCTCTCTCTCCTTTATCTTCCACCTCTCTCTGTTTGTCCTCTCTCTCCTTTATCTTCCACCTCTCTCTCTTTATCTTCCACCTCTCTCTCTTTATCTTCCACCTCTCTCTCTCTTTTATCTTCCACCTCTCTCTCTGTCTCTGTATCTGTATCTTCTCTCTCTCTCTCTCTTTGTCTCTCTTTATTTATCTTCTCTCTCTTTGTCTCTCTCTCCTTTATCTTCTCTCTCTTCCACCTCTCTCTCTTTGTCCTCTCTCTTTATCTTCCACCTCTCTCTCCTCTCTCTTTGTTCATCTTCCATCTTCTCTCTCTTTGTCTTTCTTCTTTATCTTCCACCTCCTTCTCTTTGTCCTCTCTCTCTTTATCTTCCACCTCTCTCTCGTTGTCCTTCTCTTCTTTATCTTCCACCTCTCTCTCTTTGTCCTCTCTCTTCTTTATCTTCCACCTCTCTCTCTTTGTCCTCTCTCTTCTTTATCTTCCTCCTCTCTCTCTCTCTCTCTTTGTCCTCTCTCTCTCTTTATCTTCCACCTCTCTTTGTCTCTTGTCCTCTCTCCTTTATCTTCCACCTCTCTCTTTCTCTCTTTGTCCTCTCTCTCCTTTATCTTCCACCTCTCTGTCTCTCTTTCCTTTATCTTCCACCTCTCTCTTCTCTTTGTCTTCTCTCCTTTCCATCTCTCTCTGTCTTCCATCTCTTCTGTCCTCTCTCTCTCCTTTATCTTCCACCTCTCTCTCTTTGTCTCTCTTTGTCCTCTCTCTCCTTTATCTTCCACCTCTCTCTCTTTGTCCTCTCTCTCCTTTATCTTCCACCTCTCTCTCTCTTTGTCCTCTCTCTCCTTTATCTTTATCTTCCACCTCTCTCTCTTTTCCTCTCTCTTCTTTATCTTCCACCTCTCTCTCTTTCTTCCTTTATCTTCCACCTCTCTCTTTGTCCTCTCTCTCCTTTATCTTCCACCTCTCTCTCTCTTTTGTCCTCTCTCTCCTTTATCTTCCACCTCTCTCTCTTTGTCCTCTCTCTCTCTTTATCTTCCACCTCTCTCTCTCTTTGTCCTCTCTCTCCTTTATCCACCTCCACCTCTTCCACCTCTCTTTCTCTTTGTCTCTCTCTCCTTTATCTTCCACCTCTCTCTCCTCTCTCTCTTTATCTTCCACCTCTCCTTTATCTTCCACCTCTCTCTCTCTTTGTCCTCTCTCTCCTTTATCTTCCACCTCTCTCTCTCTCTCTTTTATCTTCCACCTCTCTCTCTTCTCTTCCTTTATCTTCCACCACTCTTTGTCCTCTCTCTTCTTTATCTTCCACCTCTTGTCCTCTCTCTTTATCTTCCACCTCTCTCTCTTGTCTTCTCTCCTTTATCTTCCACCTCTCTGTCCTCTCTCTCTTTATCTTCCACCTCTCTTCTTTGTCCTCTCTCTTTTATCTTCCATCTCTCTTTATCTTCTCTCTTTGTCCTCTCTCTCCTTTATCTTCCACCTCTCTCTCTCTTCCACTTTGTCCTCTCTCTCTTTATCTTCCACCTTTATCTTCCACCTCTCTCTCTTTGTCTTTGTCTCTCTCTCCTTTATCTTCCACCTCTCTCTCTCTTTGTCCTCTCTCTCTCTCTTTATCTTCCACCTCTCTCTCTTTGTCCTCTCTCTTCTTTATCTTCCACCTCTCTCTCTTTGTCCTCTCTCTCTCCTTTATCTTCCATCTCTCTCTTTGTCTCTCTCTCTGTCTTCTCTCTCTTTATCTTCCACCTCCTTTATCTTCCACCTCTCTCTCTTTGTCCTCTCTCTTCTTTATCTTCCACCTCTCTCTCTGTCCTCTCTCTTCTTTATCTTCCACCTCTCTCTCTCTTTGTCCTCTCTCTTCTTTATCTTCCACTCTCTCTCTCTTTTGTCCTCTCTCTCCTTTATCTTCCACCTCTCTCTCTTTGTCCTCTCTCTTCTTTATCTTCCACCTCTCTCTCCTTTATCTTCCACCTCTCTCTCTTTGTCCTCTCTCCTTTATCTTCCACCTCTCTCTCTTTGTCTCTCTCTCCTTTATCTTCTCTCTCTTTGTCTCTCTCTCTCTCTATCTTCCACCTCTCTCTCTTTGTCCTCTCTCTCCTTTATCTTCCACCTCTGTCTGTCTCTCTCTCTCTTTATCTTCCACCTCTCTCTCTTTCTCTCTTCTCTCTCCTTTATCTTCCTCTCCTCTCTCTCTTTGTCTCTCTCTTCTTTATCTTCCACCTCTCTCTCTTTGTCCTCTCTCTTCTTTATCTTCCACCTCTCTCTCTCTTTGTCCTCTCTCTCTTTATCTTCCATCTTCTCTCTCTCTTTGTCCTCTCTCTCCTTTATCTTCCACCTCTCTTTGTCTCTCTTTGTCTCTCTCTCTTCTTTATCTTCCACCTCTCTCTCTCTTGTCCTCTCTCTTTATCTTTATCTTCCACCTCTCTCTCTTTGTCCTCTCTCTCTTTATCTTCCTCTTCTCTCTTTGTCCTCTCTCTTCTTTATCTTCCACCTCTCTCTTGTCCTCTCTCTCTTTATCTTCCACCTCTCTCTCTCTCTCTCTTTATCTTCCACCTCTCTCTCTCTTTGTCCTCTCTCTCCTTTATCTTCCATCTTCTCTCTCTCTGTCTCTCTCTCTCTCTTTTATCTTCCACCTCTCTCTTTGTCTCTTGTCCTCTCTCTCTTTGTCTTTATCTTCCACCTCTCTCTCTCTTGTCCTCTCTCTCCTTTATCTTCCACCTCTCTCTCTCTCTTTGTCCTCTCTCTCCTTTATCTTCCACCTCTCTCTCTTTGTCCTCTCTCTTCTTTATCTTCCACCTCTCTCTCTTCTGTCCTCTCTCTCTCTTCTTTATCTTCCACCTCTCTTTGTCCTCTCTCTCTCTTTGTCCTCTCTCTCCTTTATCTTCCACCTCTCTCTTTTGTCCTCTCTCTCCTTTATCTTCCACCTCTCTCTCTCTTCTCTTTGTCCTCTCTCTCTCTTTATCTTCCACCTCTCTCTCTCTTTGTCCTCTCTCTTTTTCCATCTTCTCTTTGTCCTTCTCTCTCTCTTTATCTTCTCTCTCTCTCTTTATCTTCCACCTCTCTCTCTTTGTCCTCTCTCTCCTTTATCTTCCACCTCTCTCTTCTGTCCTCTCTCCTTTATCTTCCACCTCTCTCTCTCTTTGTCCTCTCTCTCCTTTATCTTCCACCTCTCTCTCTCTCTGTCCTCTCTCTCCTTTATCTTCCACCTCTCTCTTTGTCTCTCTTTGTCCTCTCTCTCTCTTTATCTTCCACCTCTCTCTCTCTTTTGTCTCTCTCTCTCCTTTATCTTCCACCTCTCTCTCTTTGTCCTCTCTTCCTTTATCTTCCATCCTCTCTCTCTCTCTCTCTTTTATCTTCCACCTCTCTCTTTGTCTCTCTTTATCTTCCACCTCTCTCTTTGTCTCTCTCTCTCTTCTCTCTTTGTCCTCTCTCTCCTTTATCTTCCACCTCTCTTTGTCTCTCTCTCCTTTATCTTCCACCTCTCTCTTCTTTATCTTCCACCTCTCTCTCTCTTTGTCCTCTCTCTCTCTTTATCTTCCACCTCTCTCTCTTTGTCCTCTCTCTCTTTATCTTCCACCTCTCTCTCTTTGTCTCTCTCTCTTCTTTATCTTCCACCTCTCTCTCTCTCTCTTTGTCCTCTCTCTCCTTTATCTTCCACCTCTCTCTCTTTGTCCTCTCTCTTCTTTATCTTCCACTTCTCTCTCTCTCTTCCATCTCTCTCTTCTGTCTCTCTCTCTTTATCTTCCACCTCTCTCTCTCTTTTGTCCTCTCTCTCCTTTATCTTCCACCTCTCTCTCTTTGTCCTCTCTCTTTATCTTCCACCTCTTTATCTTTGTCCTCCTCCTCTCTCCATCTTTCTGTCTCTCTTCTTTATCTCTCTCTTTTTATCTTCCACCTCTCTCTCTCTTTGTCCTCTCTCTCCTTTATCTTCCATCTCTCTCTGTCTCTCTCTTTATCTTCCACCTCTCTCTTCTGTCCTCTCTCTCCTTTATCTTCCACCTCTCTCTCTTTGTCTTTTTCCTCTCTCTCTCTTCCACCTCTCTCTTTTTTGTATCTTCTCTCTCTGTCTCTCTCTTTGTCCTCTTATCTTCCACCTCTCTCTCTCTTTGTCCTCTCTCTTCTTTATCTTCCACCACCTCTCTCTCTTTGTTCCTCTCTCTCTTTATCTTTATCTTCCACTCTCTCTTTATCTCTCTCTCTCTTCCACCTTTCTCTCTCTTTGTCCTCTCTCTCTTTATCTTCCACCTCTCTCTCTTTGTCCTCTCTCTTCTTTATCTTCCATCTCTCTCTCTTTGTCTCTCTCTCTTCTTTATCTTCCACCTCTCTCTTTGTCCTCTCTCTCCTTTATCTTCCACCTCTCTCTCTTTGTCGTCTCTCCTCTTTATCTTCCACCTCTCTCTCTCTTTTTGTCCTCTCTCTCCTTTATCTTCCACCTCTCTCTCTTGTCCTCTCTCTTTTTTATCTTCCACCTCTCTCTCTCTCTTGTCCTCTCTCTCCTTTATCTTCCACCTCTCTCTCTTTGTTTATCCTCTCTCTTCTTTATCTTCCACCTCTCTCTCTTTGTCCTCTCTCTTTATCTTTATCTTCCACCTCCTCTCTCTCTTTTTTGTCCTCTCTCTCCTTTATCTTCCATCTCTCTCTGTCTCTCTCTCTCTCTCCTTTATCTCTCTCATCTTCCATCTCTCTCTCTTGTCTCTCTCTCTCTTTATCTTCCACCTCTCTCTCTCTTTGTTCTCTCTCTCTTTATCTTCCACCTCTCTCTCTTTGTCCTCTCTCTTCTTTATCTTCCACTCTCTCTTTGTCTCTCTCTTTCTTCCACCTCTCTCTCTTTGTCCTCTCTCCTTTATCTTCCACCTCTCTCTCTTTGTCCTCTCTCTCCTTTATCTTCCATCTCTCTCTGTCTCTCTCTCTCTCTCATTTATCTTCCACCTCTCTCTCTTTGTCCTCTCTCTCCTTTATCTTCCACCTCTCTCTCTTTGTCCTCTCTCTCTTTTATCTTCCACCTCTCTCTTTCTCTTTGTCTTCTCTCTCTCTTTGTCTCTCTCTCCTTTATCTTCCACCTCTCTATCTTCCACCTCTCTCTCTCTCTCTCTCTCTTTGTCCTCTCTCTTCTTTATCTTCCTCCTCTCTCTCTCTTTGTCCTCTCTCCGTTATCTTCCACCTCTCTCTCTTTGTCCTCTCTCTTCTTTATCTTCCACCTCTCTCTCTCTTTGTCCTCTCTCTCCTTTATATTCCACCTCTCTCTCTTTGTCGTCTCTCTTCTTTATCTTCCACCTCTCTCTCTTTGTCTTCTCTCTCCTTTAGCTTCCATCTATCTCTGTCTCTCTCTCTTCTTTATCTTCCACCTCTCTCTTTCTCTTTGTCCTCTCTCTCCTTTATCTTCCACCTCTCTCTCTTTGTCCTCTCTCTTCTTTATCTTCCACCTCTCTCTCTTTGTCCTCTCTCTCCTTTATCTTCCACCTCTCTCTCTCTTTGTCCTCTCTCTTCTTTATCTTCCACCTCTCTCTCTTTTGTCCTCTCTCTTCTTTATCTTCCACCTCTCTCTCTCTTTGTCCTCTCTCTTCTTTATCTTCCACCTCTCTCTCTCTCTTTGTCCTCTCTCCTTTATCTTCCACCTCTCTCTCTTTGTCCTCTCTCTCCTTTATCTTCCACCTCTCTCTCTCTTTGTCCTCTCTCTTCTTTATCTTCCACCTCTCTCTCTTTGTCCTCTCTCTCCTTTATCTTCCACCTCTCTCTCTCTCTTTGTCTCTCTCTCCTTTATCTTCCACCTCTCTCTCCTCTCTCTTTATCTTCTTTATCTTCCACCTCTCTCTTGTCTTTGTCCTCTCTCTTCTTTATCTTCCACCTCTCTCTCTCTTTGTCCTCTCTCTCCTTTATCTTCCACCTCTCTCTCTTTCTCTCTCTCTCTCTTTATCTTCCACCTCTCTCTCTTCCTCTCTCTCTCTTTCTTCTCTCTCTCTTCTTTGTCCTCTCTCTTTTATCTTTATCTTCCACCTCTCTCTCTCTCTTTGTCCTCTCTCTCTTTATCTTCCACCTCTCTCTCTTTGTCCTCTCTCTTTTTATCTTCCATCTCTCTCTGTCTCTCTCTCTCTCCTTTATCTTCCACCTCTCTCTCTTTGTCCTCTCTTCCTTTATCTTCCACCTCTCTCTCTCTTTGTCCTCTCTCTTCTTTATCTTCCACCTCTCTCTCTCTTTGTCCTCTCTCTCTTTATCTTCCACCTCTCTCTCTTTGTCCTCTCTCTCCTTTATCTTCCACCTCCTCTCTCTCTCTTCTCCTCTCTCTTTGTCCTTTATCTTCCACCTCTCTCTCTCTTTGTCCTCTCTCTCCTTTATCTTCCACCTTCCACCTCTCTCTCTCTCTTTGTCCTCTCTCTTCTTTATCTTCCACCTCTCTCTCTTTGTCCTCTCTCTTCTTTATCTTCCACCTCTCTCTCTCTTCTTCTCTTGTCTCTCTCTCTCTTTATCTTCCACCTCTCTCTCTTTGTCCTCTCTCTCCTTTATCTTCCACCTCTCTCTCTCTTTCTCCTCTCTCTCTTTATCTTCCACCTCTCTCTCTTTTGTCTCTCTCTCTTTTATCTTCCACCTCCTCTCTCTTTGTCCTCTCTCTCTTTATCTTCCACCTCTCTCTCTTTGTCCTCTCTCTTCTTTATCTTCCACCTCTCTCTCTCTCTCTTTGTCCTCTCTCTCCTTTATCTTCCACCTCTCTCTCTCTTTTGTCCTCTCTCTCCTTTATCTTCCACCTCTCTCTCTCTTTGTCCTCTCTCTCTCTTTATCTTCCACTTCTCTCTCTCTGTCTCTCTCTCTCTTTATCTTCCACCTCCTCTCTCTCTCTCTTTGTCCTCTCTCTCCTTTATCTTCCACCTCTCTCTCTTTTGTCCTCTCTCTCCTTTATCTTCCACTCTCTCTCTCTTTCTCTCCTTTATCTTCCACCTCTCTCTCTTTGTCCTCTCTCTTCTTTATCTTCCACCTCTCTCTCTCTCTTTGTCCTCTCTCTCCTTTATCTTCCACCTCTCTCTCTTTGTCCTCTCTCTCTCTTTATCTTCCACCTCTCTCTCTTTGTCCTCTCTCTCCTTTATCTTCCACCTCTCTCTCTCTCTTTGTCCTCTCTCTCCTTTATCTTCCACCTCTCACTCTTTGTCCTCTCTCTCCTTTATCTTCCACCTCTCTCTTTGTCTCTCTTCTTTATCTTCCACCTCTCTCTCTCTCTTTGTCCTCTCTCTCCTTTATCTTCCACCTCTCTCTCTTTGTCCTCTCTCTTCTTTATCTTCCACCTCTCTCTCTTCCACCTCTCTCTCTTTGTCCTCTCTCCTTTATCTTCCACCTCTCTCTCTCTCTCCTTATCTTCCACCTCTCTCTCTCTTTGTCCTCTCTCTCTTTATCTTCTTTATCTTCCACCTCTCTCTCTTTGTCCTCTCTCTTCTTTATCTTCCACCTCTTCTCTGTCCTCTCTCTCTCTCTTTATCTTCTCTCTCTTTGTCCTCTCTCTCTTTTATCTTCCACCTCTCTCTCTGTCTCTCTTTGTCTCTCTCTTTTTTCCATCTTCCACTCTCTCTCTCTTTGTCCTCTCTCTCTTTATCTTCCACCTCTCTCTCTTTTTGTCTCTCTCCTTTATCTTCCATCTCTCTCTGTCCTCTCTCTCTTTTATCTTCCACCTCTCTCTTTTGTCCTCTCTCTTCCTTTATCTTCCACCTCTCTCTCTCTTTGTCCTCTCTCTCCTTTATCTCTCCTCTTTATCTTCCACCTCTCTCTCTCTCTTTGTCCTCTCTCTCCTTTATCTTCCACCTCTCTCTCTTTGTCCTCTCTCTTCTTTATCTTCCACCTCTCTCTCTTTGTCCTCTCTCTCCTTTATCTTCCACCTCTCTCTCTTTTGTCCTCTCTTCTTTATCTTCCACCTCTCTCTCTCTCTTTTGTCCTCTCTCTCCTTTATCTTCCACCTCTCTCTCTCTTTGTCCTCTCTCTCCTTTATCTTCCATCTCTCTCTCTTTGTCCTCTCTCCTTTATCTTCCACCTTTTCTTCTTTGTCCTCTCTCTCTTTATCTTCCATCTCTCTGTCCTCTCTCTCCTTTATCTTCCACCTCTCTCTCTTTGTCTCTCCTCTCTCCTTTATCTTCCACCTCTCTCTCTTTGTCCTCTCTCTTCTTTATCTTTATCTTCCACCTCTCTCTTTTGTCCTCTCTCTCTTCTTTATCTTCCACCTCTCTCTCTCTTTTGTCCTCTCTCTCTTTATCTTCCACCTCTCTCTCTCTCTTTTGTCCTCTCTCTTCTTTATCTTCCACCTCTCTCTCTCTTTGTCCTCTCTCTTCTTTATCTTCCACCTCTCTCTCTCTTTGTCCTCTCTCTCTTTTTCTTCCACCTCTCTCTCTTTGTCCTCTCTCTCCTTTATCTTCCATCTCTCTCTGTCTCTCTCTCTCCTTTATCTTCCACCTCTCTCTCTTTGTCCTCTCTTTATCTCCTTTATCTTCCATCTTCTCTCTCTTTGTCCTCTCTCTTTTTATCTTCCACCTCTCTCTCTCTTTGTCTCTCTCTCCTTTATCTTCCACCTCTCTCTCTCTTTTCTTTGTCCTCTCTCTCCTTTATCTTCCACCTCTCTCTTTGTCTCTCTCTTCTTTATCTTCCACCTCTTTTTCTTCATATCTCTCTCTTTATTTGTCCTCTCTCTTCTTTATCTTCCACCTCTCTCTTTGTCCTCTCTCTTCTTTATCTTCCACCTCTCTCTCTCTCTCTTTGTCCTCTCTCTCTCCTTTATCTTCCACCTCTCTCTTTGTCCTCTCTCTTCTTTATCTTCCACCTCTCTCTCTTTGTCCTCTCTCTTCTTTATCTTCCACCTCTCTCTCTTTGTCCTCTTGTCTTTATCTTCTCTCTCTCTTTGTCTTCCACCTCTCTCTCTTTGTCCTCTCTCTCCTTTATCTTCCACCTCCTTTGTCCTCTCTCCTTTATCTTCCACCTCTCTCTCTTTGTCCTCTCTCTCTTTATCTTCCACCTCTCTCTCTCTTTTTGTCCTCTCTCTCCTTTATCTTCCACCTCTCTCTCTTTGTCCTCTCTCTCTTTATCTTCCACCTCTCTCTTTGTCCTCTCTCTTCTTTATCTTCCACCTCTCTCTCTTCCACCTGTCCTCTCTCTCCTTTATCTTCCACCTCTCTCTCTCTTTGTCCTCTCCTCCTTTCTCTTCCACCTCTCTCTCTTTGTCCTCTCTCTTCTTTATCTTCCCACCTCTCTCTCTCTCTTTGTCTCTCTCTCTTTATCTTCCACCTCTCTCTTTGTCCTCTCTCTCTCCCTTTATCTTCCATCTCTCTCTCTCTCTTGTCTCTCTCTCCTTTATCTTCCACCTCTCTCTTTGTCCTCTCTCTCTTTATCTTCCACCTCTCTCTCTTTGTCCTCTCTCTTCTTTATCTTCTTTGTCTCTCTCTCTCTTTATCTTCTTTGTCCTCTCTCTCCTTTATCTTCCACCTCTCTCTTTGTTGTCCACCTCTCTCTTCTTTATCTTCCACCTCTCTCTCTTTGTCCTCTCTCTTTTTTATCTTCCACCTCTCTCTCTTTGTCCTCTCTCTTCTTTATCTTCCACCTCTCTCTCTTTGTCCTCTCTCTCCTTTATCTTCCTCTCTCTTCTTTATCTCTCTCTTTGTCTCTCTCTCCTTCCACCTCTCTCTTCCTTTATCTTCCACCTGTCTCTCTCTCTTTGTCCTCTCTCTTCTTTATCTTCCACCTCTCTCTCTTTGTCCTCTCTCTCTTTATCTTCCACCTCTCTCTCTCTTTGTCCTCTCTCTTTCTCTTCCACCTTTCCATCTTCCACCTCTCTCTTTCTTTTATCTTCCACCTCTCTCTCTTTGTCCTCTCTCTCCTTTATCTTCCACCTCTCTCTCTTTGTCCTCTCTCTCTCTTTATCTTCCACCTCTTCTCTCCTCTCTTCTCTCTTTGTCCTCTCTCTCTCTTTATCTTCCACCTCTCTCTTTGTCCTCTCTCTCTTTATTTATCTTCCACCTCTCTCTCTCTCTGTCCTCTCTCTCTTCTTTATCTTCCACCTCTCTCTCTTTGTCCTCTCTCTTTATCTCCTTTATCTTCCACCTCTCTCTCTCTTTGTCCTCTCTCTCTTTATCTTCCACCTCTCTCTTTGTCCTCTCTCTCCTTTATCTTCCACCTCTCTCTCTTTGTCCTCTCTCTTCTTTATCTTCCACCCCTCCTCTCTCTTTGTCCTCTCTCTCTTTATCTTCCACCTCTCTCTCTCTTTGTCCTCTCTCTCTTTATCTTCCACCTCTCTCTTTGTCCTCTCTCTCTTTATCTTCCACCTCTCTCTCTTTTTGTCCTCTCTCCTTTAT
This sequence comes from Oncorhynchus keta, assembly GCF_023373465.1. NCBI lineage: Eukaryota > Metazoa > Chordata > Actinopteri > Salmoniformes > Salmonidae > Oncorhynchus > Oncorhynchus keta. The sequence continues at coordinate 62,245,331 of NC_068450.1, forward strand.
CTTCCACCTCTCTCTCTCTCTCTCTTTTTATCTTCCACCTCTCTCTCACTCTCTTTGTCCTCTCTCTCCTTTATCTTCCACCTCTCTCTCTTTGTCCTCTCTCTCCTTTAGCTTCCATCTCTCTCTGTCTCTCTCTCCTTTATCTTCCACCTCTCTCTCTCTCTTTGTCCTCTCTCTCCTTTATCTTCCATCTCTCTCTGTCTCTCTCTCTCCTTTATCTTCCACCTCTCTCTCTTTGTTCTGTCTCTCCTTTATCTTACACCTCTCTCTCTTTGTCCTCTCTCTTCTTTATCTTCCACCTCTCTCTCTCTCTCTCTCTTTGTCCTGTCACTCCTTTATCTTCCACCTCTCTCTCTCGTTGTCCTCTCTCTTCTTTATCTTCCACCTCACTCTCTCTTTGTCCTGTCACTCCTTTCTCTTCCACCTCTCAATCTTTGTCCTCTCTCTTCTTTATCTTCCACCTCTCTCTCTCTCTCTTTGTCCTCTCTCTCCTTTATCTTCCACCTCTCTCTCGTTGTCCTCTCTCTCCTTTATCTTCCATCTCTCTCTGTCTCTCTCTCTCTCCTTTATCTTCCACCTCTCTCTTTGTCCTCTCTCTCCTTTATCTTCCATCTCTCTCTCTTTGTCGTCTCTCCTCTTTATCTTCCACCTCTCTCTCTCTCTTTGTCCTCTCTCTCCTTTATCTTCCACCTCTCTCTCTTTGTCGTCTCTCTTCTTTATCTTCCACCTCTCTCTCTCTCTCTCTCTTTGTCCTCTCTCCTCTTTATCTTCCACCTCTCTCACTTTGTCCTCTCTCTTCTTTATCTTCCACCTCTCTCTCTCTCTTTGTCCTCTCTCTCCTTTATCTTCCACCTCTCTCTTTTGTCCTCTCTCTTCTTTATCTTCCACCTCTCTCTCTTTGTCCTCTCTCTTTTTTATCTTCCACCTCTCTCTCTTTTGTCCTTCTCTCCTTTATCTTCCACCTCTCTCTTTATCTTGCACCTCCTCTCTCTCTTTGTCCTCTCTCTCCTTTATCTTCCACCTCTCTCTTTTGTCCTCTCTCTTCTTTATCTTCCACCTCTCTCTCTTTGTCTTGTCCTCTCTCTTCTTTATCTTCCACCTCTCTCTCTCTCTTTGTCCTCTCTCTTTTATCTTCCACCTCTCTCTCTTTGTCCTCTCTCTCCTTTATCTTCCACCTCTCTCTCTTTGTCCTCTCTCTTCTTTATCTTCCACCTCTCTCTCTCTCTTTTGTCCTCTCTCTCCTTTATCTTCCACCTCTCTCTCTTTGTCTCTCTCTTTTTATCTTCCACCTCTCTCTCTCTTTTTGTCCTCTCTCTCCTTTATCTTCCACCTCTCTCTCTTTGTCCTCTCTCTTCTTTATCTTCCACCTCTCTCCATCTTCCATCTCTCTCTCTGTCTCACTTTCTCCTTTATCTTCCACCTCTCTCTCTTTGTTCTCTCTCTCCTTTGTCTTCCACCTCTCTCTCTTTGTCCTCTCTCTTCTTGATCTTCCACCTCTCTCTCTCTCTCTCTCTCTCTCTTTGTCCTCTCTCTCCTTTATCTTCCACCTCTCTCTCTCTCTCTCTTTGTCCTCTCTCTTCTTTATCTTCCACCTCTCTCTCTCTTTGTCCTCTCTCCTTTATCTTCCACCTCTCTCTCTTTGTCCTCTCTCTCCTTTATCTTCCATCTCTCTCTCTCTCTCTCTTTCTCCTTTATCTTCCACCTCTCTCTCTCGTTGTCCTCTCTCTTCTTTATCTTCCACCTCTCTCTCTCTTTGTCCTCTCTCTTCTTTATCTTCCACCTCTCTCTTTCTCTTTGTCCTCTCTCTCCTTTATCTTCCACCTCTCTCTCTTTGTCGTCTCTCTTCTTTATCTTCCACCTCTCTCTCTCTCTTTGTCCTCTCTCTCCTTTATCTTCCACCTCTCTCTCTTTGTCCTCTCTCTCTTTATCTTTATCTTCCACTTCTCTCTCTCTCTCTTTGTCCTATCTTCCACCTCCTTTATCTTCCACCTCTTATCTTCTCTCTTTGTCCTCTCTCTTCTTTATCTTCCACCTCTCTCTCTTTGTCCTCTCTCTTCTTTATCTTCCACCTCTCTCTCTTTGTCCTCTCTCTTCTTTATCTTCCACCTCTCTCTCTCTCTTTGTCCTCTCTCTCCTTTATCTTCCACCTCTCTCTCTCTTTGTCCTCTCTCTCCTTTATCTTCCACCTCTCTCTCTTTGTCCTCTCTCTCCTTTATCTTCCACCTCTCTCTCTTTGTCCTCTCTCTCCTTTAGCTTCCATCTCTCTCTGTCTCTCTCTCTTCTTTATCTTCCACCTCTCTCTCTCTTTGTCCTCTCTCTCCTTTAGCTTCCACCTCTCTCTCTTTATCTTCCACCTCTCTCTGTCTCTCTCTCTCCTTTATCTTCCACCTCTCTCTGTCTCTGTCTCTGTCTCTGTCTCTCTCTCTCTCTCTCTCTCTCTCTCTCTCTTTATCTTCCACCTCTCTCCCTCTCTCTTTATCTTCCACCCCTCTCTCTCCCTTTGTCCTCTCTCTCTTTTATCTTCCACCTCTCTCTCTTTGTCCTCTCTCTCTTCTTTATCTTCCACCTCCTTCTCCCTTTGTCCTCTCTCTCCTTTATCTTCCACCTCTCTCTCATTGTCCTCTCTCTTCTTTATCTTCCACCTCTCTCTTTGTCCTCTCTCTTCTTTATCTTCCTCCTCTCTCTCTCTCTCTCTCTCTTTGTCCTCTCTCTCTTCTTTATCTTCCACCTCTCTCTCTCTTTATCTTCCACCTCTCTTTGTCTCTCTCCTTTATCTTCCACCTCTCTCTCTCTTTTTGTCCTCTCTCTCCTTTAGCTTCCATCTCTCTCTGTCTCTCTCTCCTTTATCTTCCACCTCTCTCTCTCTCTTTGTCCTCTCTCTCCTTTATCTTCCATCTCTCTCTGTCTCTCTCTCTCCTTTATCTTCCACCTCTCTCTCTTTGTTCTCTCTCTCCTTTATCTTCCACCTCTCTCTCTTTGTCCTCTCTCCTCTTTATCTTCCACCTCTCTCTATTTGTCCTCCCTCTTCTTTATCTTCCACCTCTCTCTCTCTCTTTGTCCTCTCTCTCCTTTATCTTCCACCTCACTCTCTCTTTGTCCTGTCACTCCTTTCTCTTCCACCTCTCAATCTTTGTCCTCTCTCCTCTTTATCTTCCACCTCTCTCTCTCTCTTTGTCCTCTCTCTCCTTTATTTTCCACCTCTCTCTCGTTGTCCTCTCTCTCCTTTATCTTCCATCTCTCTCTGTCTCTCTCTCTCTCCTTTATCTTCCACCTCTCTCTTTGTCCTCTCTCTCCTTTATCTTCCATCTCTCTCTCTTTGTCGTCTCTCCTCTTTATCTTCCACCTCTCTCTCTCTCTTTGTCCTCTCTCTCCTTTATCTTCCACCTCTCTCTCTTTGTCGTCTCTCCCTTTATCTTCCACCTCTCTCTCTTTGTCGTCTCTCTTCTTTATCTTCCACCTCTCTCTCTCTCTCTCTTTGTCCTCTCTCCTCTTTATCTTCCACCTCTCTCACTTTGTCCTCTCTCTTCTTTATCTTCCACCTCTCTCTCTCTCTCTTTGTCCTCTCTCTCCTTTATCTTCCACCTCTCTCTTTGTCCTCTCTCTTCTTTATCTTACACCTCTCTCTCTTTGTCCTCTCTCTTTTTTATCTTCCACCTCTCTCTCTCTTTGTCCTCTCTCCTCTTTATCTTGCACCCCTCTCTCACTTTGTCCTCTCTCTCCTTTATCTTCCACCTCTCTCGCTTTGTCCTCTCACTTCTTTATCTTCCACCTCTCTCTCTCTCTTTGTCCTCTCTCTTCTTTATCTTCCACCCCTCTCTCTCTCTCTTTGTCCTCTATCACCTTTATCTTCCACCTCTCTCCCTTTGTCCTCTCTCCTCTTTATCTTCCACCTCTCTCTCTTTGTCCTCTCTCTTCTTTATCTTCCACCTCTCTCTCTCTCTCTTTGTCCTCTCTCTCCTTTATCTTCCACCTCTCACTCTTTGTCGTCTCTCTTTTTTATCTTCCACCTCTCTCTCTCTCTTTGTCCTCTCTCTCCTTTATCTTCCACCTCCCTCTCTTTGCCCTCTCTCTTCTTTATCTTCCACCTCTCTCCATCTTCCATCTCTCTCTCTGTCTCACTTTCTCCTTTATCTTCCACCTCTCTCTCTTTGTTCTCTCTCTCCTTTGTCTTCCACCTCTCTCTCTTTGTCCTCTCTCTTCTTGATCTTCCACCTCTCTCTCTCTCTCTTTGTCCTCTCTCTCCTTTATCTTCCACCTCTCTCTCTCTCTCTCTTTGTCCTCTCTCTTCTTTATCTTCCACCTCTCTCTCTTTGTCCTCTCCTCTTTATTTTCCACCTCTCTCTCTCTTTCTCTTTGTTCTCTCTCTCCTTTGTCTTCCACCTCTCTCTCTTTGTCCTCTCTCTTCTTGATCTTCCACCTCTCTCTTCTCTCTCTCTCTCTCTTTGTCCTCTCTCTCCTTTATCTTCCACCTCTCTCTCTCTCTCTCTTTGTCCTCTCTCTTCTTTATCTTCCACCTCTCTCTCTCTTTGTCCTCTCTCCTTTATCTTCCACCTCTTCTCTTTGTCCTCTCTCTCCTTTATCTTCCATCTCTCTCTGTCTCTCTCTCTCTCCTTTATCTTCCACCTCTCTCTTTGTCCTCTCTCTCCTTTATCTTCCACCTCTCTCTCTTTGTCGCCTCTCCTCTTTATCTTCCACCCCTCTCTCTCTCTTTGTCCTCTCTCTCCTTTATCTTCCACCTCTCTCTCTTTGTCGTCTCTCTTCTTTATCTTCCACCTCTCTCTCTCTCTCTTTGTCCTCTCTCTTCTTTATCTTCCACCTCTCTCTCTTTGTCCTCTCTCTCCTTTATCTTCCACCTCTCTCTCTCTCTTTTGTCCTATCTCTCCTTTATCTTCCACCTCTCTCTCTTTGTCCTCTCTCTTCTTTATCTTCCACCTCTCTCTCTTTGTCCTCTCTCTTCTTTATCTTCCACCTCTCTCTCTTTGTCCTCTCTCTCCTTTATCTTCCACCTCTCTCTCTCTCTTTGTCCTCTCTTCCACCTCTCTCTCTATTTGTCCTCTCTCTACTTTATCTTCCACCTCTCTCTCTCTCTCTTTGTCCTCTCTCTCCTTTATCTTCCACCTCTCTCTCTTTGTCCTCTCTCTCCTTTATCTTCCCTCTCTCTCTCTCTTTGTCCTCTCTCTTCTTTATCTTCCACCTCTCTCTGTCTCTCTCTCTCCTTTATCTTCCACCTCTCTCTCTGTCCTCTCTGTCTCTCTCTCTCTCCTTTATCTTCCACCTCTCTCTCTGTCCTCTCTGTAACTAGCTTGTAGAGGAACTAATCCTGTAACTAGCATGTAGAGGTACCAAACTGGGACTCAACATGTAGTTGATGCTAACAGGACCTGTGTTTACCCTAGTTGATGCTAACAGGACCTGTGTTTACCCTAGTTGATGCTAACAGGACCTGTGTTTACCCTAGTTGATGCTAACAGGACCTGTGTTTACCCTAGTTGATGCTAACAGGACCTGTATTTACCCTAGTTGATGCTAACAGGATCTATGTTTACGTTAGTTGATGCTAACAGGACCTGTGTTTACCCTCGTTGATGCTAACAGGACCTGTATTTACCCTAGTTGATGCTAACAGGATCTATGTTTACATAGCAGCACTGTAGAAACTATTACACTCAACTGAACGACTTGATTAGTGTAGTGTTAGCTAGCTACATAGTTGTCTTTGCTGTCTTCGTATCCAAGATAATTGTGTAGTTTAGAGTGTGTAGTCTTAGAGTGATTATCTTAATTTACCGAGGTTAGCTAGCCAGCTATTTGTCGTCCTTAACGTAGGAGACACTGCTAGCTAGCCAACAGCTAGCCAACGTCTATCGAATAGAACTTCCGCACTCAACAACCCGGTCGCATTCCGCTTCGCTCCACAGGTAGTATCTCATTTTCATTTAATTTCATTACAGCACAACGGTTTGATTTGTTTGATCGTAGCTAGCTACATAGCTAGCTACATAGCCGTCTTTGTATCAAAGATAATTGTGTAGTCTAGAGCGATTTTCTAGGTTAGCTAGCCAGCTATTGTCGTTCTTTTAACGCAACGTAACGTAATCAACACTGCTAGCTAGCCAGCTAGCCCCCGAAAAGCAGCACTGTAGAAACTATTACACTCAACGGAACGACTTGATTAGTGTAGTGTCAACAACGCAGCCACTGCCAGCTAGCCTACAAAGTCAACAACGCAGCCACTGCCAGCTAGCCTACTTCAGCAGTACTGTATCATTTTAATCATTTTAGTCAATAAGATTCTTGCTACGTAAGCTTAACTTTCTGAACATTCGAGACGTGTAGTCCACTTGTCATTCAATCTCCTTGCATTAGCGTAGCCTCTTCTGTAGCCTGTCAACTATGTGTCTGTCTATCCCTGTTCTCTCCTCTCTGCACAGACCATACAAACGCTCCACACCGCGTGGCCGCGGCCCCCCTAATCTGGTGGTCCCAGAGCGCACGACCCACGTGGAGTTCCAGGTCTCCGGTAGCCTCTGGAACTGCCGATCTGCGGCCAACAAGGCAGAGTTCATCTCAGCCTATGCCTCCCTCCAGTCCCTCGACTTCTTGGCACTGACGGAAACATGGATCACCACAGATAACACTGCTACTCCTACTGCTCTCTCTTCGTCCGCCCACGTGTTCTCGCACACCCCGAGAGCTTCTGGTCAGCGGGGTGGTGGCACCGGGATCCTCATCTCTCCCAAGTGGTCATTCTCTCTTTCTCCCCTTACCCATCTGTCTATCGCCTCCTTTGAATTCCATGCTGTCACAGTTACCAGCCCTTTCAAGCTTAACATCCTTATAATTTATCGCCCTCCAGGTCCCTCGGAGAGTTCATCAATGAGCTTGATGCCTTGATAAGCTCCTTTCCTGAGGACGGCTCACCTCTCACAGTTCTGGGCGACTTTAACCTCCCCACGGCTACCTTTGACTCATTCCTCTATGCCTCCTTCTTTCCACTCCTCTCCTCTTTTGACCTCACCCTCTCACCTTCCCCCTACTCACAAGGCAGGCAATACGCTCGACCTCATCTTTACTAGATGCTGTTCTTCCACTAACCTCATTGCAACTCCCCTCCAAGTCTCCGACCACTACCTTGTATCCTTTTCCCTCTCGCTCTCATCCAACACTTCCCACACTGCCCCTACTCGGATGGTATCGTGCCGTACCAACCTTCGCTCTCTCTCCCCCGCTACTCTCTCCTCTTCCATCCTATCATCTCTTCCCTCTGCTCAAACCTTCTCCAACCTGTCTCCTGATTATGCCTCCTCAACCATCCTCTCCTCCCTTTCTGCATCCTTTGACTCTCTATGTCCCCTATGCTCCAGGCCGGCTCGGTCCTCCCCTCCCGCTCCGTGGCTCGACGACTCATTGCGAGCTCACAGAACAGGGCTCCGGGCAGCCGAGCGGAAATGGAGGAAAACTCGCCTCCCTGCGGACCTGGCATCCTTTCACTCCCTCCTCTCTACATTTTCCTCCTCTGTCTCTGCTGCTAAAGCCACTTTCTACCACTCTAAATTCCAAGCATCTGCCTCTAACCCTAGGAAGCTCTTTGCCACCTTCTCCTCCCTCCTGAATCCTCCTCCCCCTCCCCCTCCTCCCTCTCTGCAGATGACTTCGTCAACCATTTTGAAAAGAAGGTCGACGACATCCGATCCTCGTTTGCTAAGTCAAACGACACCGCTGGTTCTGCTCACACTGCCCTACCCTGTGCTCTGACCTCTTTCTCCCCTCTCTCTCCAGATGAAATCTCGTGTCTTGTGACGGCCGGCCGCCCAACAACCTGCCCGCTTGACCCTATCCCCTCCTCTCTTCTCCAGACCATTTCCGGAGACGTTCTCCCTTCCCTCACCCCCCACACTCATCAACTCATTCCTGACCGCTGGCTACGTCCCTTCCGTCTTCAAGAGAGCGAGAGTCGCACCCCTTCTGAAAAAACCTACACTCGATCCCTCCGATGTCAACAACTACAGACCAGTATCCCTTCTTTCTTTTCTCTCCAAAACTCTTGAACGTGCCGTCCTTGGCCAGCTCTCCCGCTATCTCTATCAGAATGACCTTCTTGATCCAAATCAGTCAGGTTTCAAGACTAGTCATTCAACTGAGACTGCTCTTCTCTGTATCACGGAGGCGCTCCGCACTGCTAAAGCTAACTCTCTCCTCTGCTCTCATCCTTCTAGACCTATCGGCTGCCTTCGATACTGTGAACCATCAGATCCTCCTCTCCACCCTCTCCGAGTTGGGCATCTCCGGCGCGGCCCACGCTTGGATTGCGTCCTACCTGACAGGTCGCTCCTACCAGGTGGCGTGGCGAGAATCTGTCTCCTCACCACGCGCTCTCACCACTGGTGTCCCCCAGGGCTCTGTTCTAGGCCCTCTCCTATTCTCGCTATACACCAAGTCACTTGGCGCTGTCATAACCTCACATGGTCTCTCCTATCATTGCTATGCAGACGACACACAATTAATCTTCTCCTTTCCCCCTTCTGATGACCAGGTGGCGAATCGCATCTCTGCATGTCTGGCAGACATATCAGTGTGGATGACGGATCACCACCTCAAGCTGAACCTCGGCAAGACGGAGCTGCTCTTCCTCCCGGGGAAGGACTGCCCGTTCCATGATCTCGCCATCACGGTTGACAACTCCATTGTGTCCTCCTCCCAGAGCGCTAAGAACCTTGGCGTGATCCTGGACAACACCCTGTCGTTCTCAACTAACATCAAGGCGGTGGCCCGTTCCTGTAGGTTCATGCTCTACAACATCCGCAGAGTACGACCCTGCCTCACACAGGAAGCGGCGCAGGTCCTAATCCAGGCACTTGTCATCTCCCCGTCTGGATTACTGCAACTCGCTGTTGGCTGGGCTCCCTGCCTGTGCCATTAAACCCCTACAACTCATCCAGAACGCCGCAGCCCATCTGGTGTTCAACCTTCCCAAGTTCTCTCACGTCACCCCGCTCCTCCGCTCTCTCCACTGGCTTCCAGTTGAAGCTCGCATCCGCTACAAGACCATGGTGCTTGCCTACGGAGCTGTGAGGGGAACGGCACCTCAGTACCTCCAGGCTCTACACCCAAACAAGGGCACTGCGTTCATCCACCTCTGGCCTGCTCGCCTCCCTACCACTGAGGAAGTACAGTTCCTGCTCAGCCCAGTCAAAACTGTTCGCTGCTCTGGCCCCCCAATGGTGGAACAAACTCCCTCACGACGCCAGGACAGCGGAGTCAATCACCACCTTCCGGAGACACCTGAAACCCCACCTCTTTAAGGAATACCTAGGATAGGATAAAGTAATCCTTCTCACCCCCCCCCTTAAAAGATTTAGATGCACTATTGTAAAGTGGCTGTTCCACTGGATGTCATAAGGTGAATGCATCAATTTGTAAGTCGCTCTGGATAAGAGCGTCTGCTAAATGACTTAAATGTAAATGTAAATGTTAGTTGATGCTAACAGGACCTGTGTTTACCCTAGTTGATGCTAACAGGACCTGTGTTTACCCTAGTTGATGCTAACAGGACCTATGTTTACATTAGTTGATGCTAACAGGACCTGTGTTTACCCTAGTTGATGCTAACAGGAGCTGTATTTACCCTAGTTGATGCTAACAGGACCTATGTTTACCCTAGTTGATGCTAACAGGACCTGTGTTTACCCTAGTTGATGCTAACAGGACCTGTGTTTACACTAGTTGATGCTAACCGGACATGTGTTTACCCTAGTTGATGCGAACAGGACCTGTGTTTACCCTAGCTGATGCTAACACGACCTGTGTTTACCCTAGCTGACGCTAACACGACCTGTGTTTACCCTAGCTGATGCTAACACGACCTGTGATTACCCTAGCTGATGCTAACACGACCTGTGTTTACCCTAGTGTAACAGTATAATTTTAAACCGTCCCCTCGCCCATACCCGGGCGCGAACCAGGGACCCTCTGCACACATCGACAACAGTCACCCTCGAAGCATCGTTACCCATCGCTCCACAAAAGCCGCGGCCCTTGCAGAGCAAGGGGAACTACTACTTCAAGGTCTCAGAGCAAGTGACGTAACCGATTGAAACGCTATTTAGCGCACACCGCTAACTAAGCTAGCCGTTTCACATCCGTTACACTCACCCCCCTTTTGACCTTCCTCCTTTTTCCGCAGCAACCAGTAATCCGGGTCACGGCACCAATGTAACAGTATAATTTTAAACCGTCCCCTCGCCCATACCCGGGCGCGAACCAGGGACCTTCTGCACACATCAACAACAGTCACCCACGAAGCATCGTTACCCATCGCTCCACAAAAGCCGCGGCCCTTGCAGAGCAAGGGGAACTACTACTTCAAGGTCTCAGAGCAAGTGACGTAACCGATTGAAACGCTATTTAGCGCGCACCGCTAACTAAGCTAGCCGTTTCACATCCGTTACACTAGCTGTGTCACAAATTACACCCTATTGCCTATGGGCCCTGGTCATCTGTAGTGCACTACATAGGGAATAAGCTCACATTTGGGTTGCACAGCCTCAGTTTTTCTAGATGTGATTTGGGTTCATTGTTAACAAGGTGATGTGGATGATTTGGTTAAGAGGGACATAATATAAATAATTATTTGGATCATGAACAGGAGTTAACTGATAAAGCATTGTGTGTAATATTTCTAAATGAAACTAAAATGAACTAGCGAACTAACTACACTGTCTAACCACAGACCAGGTCTAGTTCCCAGGTCAGCCCTTAACCTCCTGCTCTGAACCACTCCAGCCTCACAGGCAAATCAAATCAAATCAAATTTTATTTGTCACATACACATGGTTAGCAGATGTTAATTTGAGTGTAGCGAAATGCTTGTGCTTCTAGTTCCGACAATGCAGTAATAACCAACAAGTAATCTAGCTAACAATTCCAAAACTACTACCTTATAGACAAAAGTGTAAGGGGATAAAGAATATGTACATAAAGATATATGAATGAGTGATGGTACAGAGCGGCATGGGCAAGATACAGTAGATGGTATTGAGTGCAGTATATACATATGAGATGAGTATGTAAACAAAGTGGCATAGTTAAAGTGGCTAGTGATACATGTATTACATAAAGATGCAATAGATGATATAGAGTACAGTATATACATATACATATGAGATGAATAATGTAGGGTATGTAAACATTGTATTAGGTAGCATTGTTTAAAGTGGCTAGTGATATATTTTACATAATTTCCCATCAATTCCCATTATTAAAGTGGCTGGAGTTGAGTCAGTGTGTTGGCAGCAGCCACTCAATGTTAGTGGTGGCTGTTTAGCAGTCTGATGGCCTTGAGATAGAAGCTGTCTCTCGGTCCCAGCTTTAATGCACCTATACTAACCTCGCCTTCTGGATGATAGCGGGGTGAACAGGCAGTGGCTCGGGTGGTTGTTGTCCTTGATGATCTTTATGGCCTTCCTGTGACATCGGATGGTGTAGGTGTCCTGGAGGGCAGGATAGTTTGCCCCCGGTGATGCGTTGTGCAGACCTCACTACCCTCTGGAGAGCCTTACGGTTGTGGGCGGAGCAGTTGCCGTACCAGGCGGTGATACAGCCCGACAGGATGCTCTCGATTGTGCATCTGTAGAAGTTTGTGAGTGCTTTTGGTGACAAGCCGAAATTCTTCAGCCTCCTGAGGTTGAAGAGGCGCTGCTGCGCCTTCTTCACGATGCTGTCTGTGTGGGTGGACCAATTCAGTTTGTCTGTGATGTGTACGCCAAGGAACTTAAAACTTACTACCCTCTCCACTACTGTTCCATCGATGTGGATAGGGGGTGTTCCCTCTGCTTTTTCCTGAAGTCCACAATCATCTCCTTTGTTTTGTTGACGGTGAGTGTGAGCTTATATTCCTGACACCACACTCCGAGGGCCCTCACCTCCTCCCTGTAGGCTGTCTCGTCGTTGTTGGTAATCAAGCCTACCACTGTTGTGTCGTCCGCAAACTTGATGATTGAGTTGGAGGCGTGCGTGGCCACGCAGTCGTGGGTGAACAGGGAGTACAGGAGAGGGCTCAGAACGCACCCTTGTGGGGCCCCAGTGTTGAGGATCAGCGGGGTGGAGATGTTGTTGCCTACCCTCACCACCTGGGGTTGGCCCGTCAGGAAGTCTAGTACCCAGTTGCACAGGGCGGGGTCGAGACCCAGGGTCTCGAGCTTGATGACGAGCTTGGAGGGCACTATGGTGTTAAATGCCGAGCTGTAGTCGATGAACAGCATTCTCACATAGGTATTCCTCTTGTCCAGATGGGTTAGGGCAGTGTGCAGTGTGGTTGAGATTGCATCGTCTGTGGACCTATTTGGGCGGTAAGCAAATTGGAGTGGGTCTAGGGTGTCAGGTAGGGTAGAGGTGATATGGTCCTTGACTAGTCTCTCAAAGCACTTCATGATGACGGAAGTGAGTGCTACTCAGTTACCTTAGCTTTCTTGGGAACAGGAACAATGGTGGCCCTCTTGAAGCATGTGGGAACAACAGACTGGGATAGGGATTGATTGAATATGTCCGTAAACACACCAGCCAGCTGGTCTGCGCATGCTCTGAGGGCGCGGCTGGGGATGTCGTCTGGGCCTGCAGCCTTGCGAGGGTTGACACGTTTAAATGTTTTCCTCACGTCGGCTGCAGTGCAGGAGAGTCCACATTTTTTAGTTGCGGGCCGTGTCAGTGGCACTGTGTTGTCCTCAAAGCGGGCAAAAAAGTTATTTAGTCTGCCTGGGAGCAAGACATCCTGGTCCGTGACGGGGCTGGTTTTCTTTTTGTAATCCGTGATTGACTGTAGACCCTGCCCCATACCTCTTGCGTCTGAGCCGTTGAATTGAGATTCTACTTGGTCTCTATACTGAAGCTTAGCTTGTTTGATTGCCTTGCGGAGGGAATAGTTACACGGTTTGTATTCGGTCATGTTTCTGGTCACCTTGCCCTGATTAAAATAAGTGGTTCGCGCGTTTAGTTTCACGCGAATGCTGCCATCAATCCTTGGTTTCTGGTTTGGAAATGTTTTAATCATTGCTATGGGAATGGTATCTTCAACGCACGTTCAAATGAACTCGCTCACCGAATCAGCGTATTGGTCAATGTTGTTGTCTGACGCAATACGAAACATATCCCAGTCCACGTGATGGAAGCAGTCTTGGAGTGTGGAATCAGATTGGTCGGACCAGCGTTGAACAGACTTCAGCGTGGGAGCTTCTTGTTTTAGTTTCTGTCTGTTGGCAGGGATCAACAAAATGGAGTCGTGGTCAGCTTTTCCAAAAGGAGAGCGGGGCAGGGCCTTATATGCGTCGCGGAAGTTAGAATAGCAATGATCCAAGGTTTCTCCAGATATGCTGATAAAATTTAGGGAGTCTTGTTTTCAGATTAGCCTTGTTAAAATCCCCAGCTACAATGAATGCAGCTTCAGGATGTATGGATTCCAGTTTGCAAAGAGTCAAATAAAGTTTGTTCAGAGCCATCGATGTGTCTGCTTGGGGGGGAATATATACAGCTGTGATTATAATCGAAGAGAATTCCCTTGGTAGATAATGCTGTCAACATTTGATTGTGAGGAATTCTAAATCAGGTGAACAGAAGGACTTGAGTTCCTGTATGTTGTTGTGGCCACACCACGTCACGTTAACCATGAAGCATACGCCCCTGCCCCTCTTCTTACCAGAAAGATGTTTGTTTCTGTCAGCGCGATGTGTGGAGAAACCAGCTGGCTGCACCGACTCCGATAGCGTCTCTCCAGTGACCCATGTTTCCGTGAAGCAAAGAAAGTTACAGTCTCTGATGTCCCTCTGGAATGCTACCCTTGCTCGGATTTCATCAACCTTGTTGTCAAGAGACTGGACATTGGCGAGAAGAATGCTTGGGAGTGGTGCACGATGTGCCCGTCTCCGGAGTCTGACCAGAAGACCGCTCCGTTTCCCCCTTTTACGAAGTCGTTTTTTTGGGTCGCCGGCTGGGATCCATTCCGTTGTCCTCGGTGAAAGGCAGAACACAGGATCCGCTTCGCGAAAGTCATATTCTTGGTCGTACTGATGGTGAGTTGACGCTGCTCTTATGTTCAGTAGTTCTTCTCGACTGTATGTAATGAAACCTAAGATGACCTGGGGTACCAATGTAAGAAATAACACGTAAAAAAACAAGAAACTGCATAGTTTCCTAGGAACGTTAAGCGAGGCGGCCATCTCTGTCGGCGCCGGAAGTAAAATGTGTCTCTCTCTCTCTCCTGTGTTTCGTGTCACAGTGATCCACCATGTCAACTTAAAGGCTCTGCTAGAGGGCGTGGGCCATATCAATGGTCCCCGAAGTCAAAACCTTTAATTCAGCTGTATTGTTCTCCTAATCCGCTCCTGTCCATCATGGCTCAGTAAGTGTCTCTGCTGCTGGCCGCCCGCAAGAACGGGAGGAGGAGGAACTTTCATCTTGGATCGAGTGACTGGGAATGGAGGAATTCTCGGCCAAGGTACGGTGGCTGTGTGGCTGTCCCTGGGCTATAGGCACCCTCAGGACCCTCCCGCCTCCTCCCCTCCTTCTCCTCCCTCCTTTATTCCTTCCTTATTCCCCAGTGCTGGCTGCCTCCTGCCCGCTGCCCAGACAGAAAACAAACTGAATTATCAGAGGTATCAGTGACTGCAGTCTGGACAATAGCCTGTTACCCCTCACCACCACAACTACAACAATCACCACACACACACACACACACACACACACACACACACACATACACACACACACACACACACACACACACACACACACACACACACACACACACACACACACACACACACACACACACACACACACACACACACACACACACACACACGTGAACACAGTCTACATGGGCATAATAAGACAGATCAAAATATATATAAAAAGGGGGATTAAATATGATGCTGGTAGTGTCCAATTATATCTGCTAATGTCATAGCTGATCTATCCCCTAAACCACACAATCTACAGTATAGATACATCTTTACATCATCGTAGCCATGGATATGGAGCCCTGATATATTGTCTAAGATGGCAACAAACTAGATTTATGCTAGGATAACCTCTACTGGATCTCAGCTGAATTCAGCCATTGTGTTTCTAGACTGGCACATCTTAAGTCCTCCAGAGCTCTGTAAAGTCTCTCTCCCTCTCCCTCCCTCTTTCTCTCTCTCTCTTCCCACTCTCACCCTCCCCCTCTCTCTCCCTCCCTCTCTCTCTCCCTCTCTCTCTTCCCCCTCTCACCCTCTCGCTTCCCCTCTCTTTCTCTCCCCCCTCTCTTTCTAACTCTTTCTCTAGACTAAACCATCTTAAGTCCTCCAGAGCTCTGTAAAGTCTCTCTCTCCCTCTCTCTCTCTCTCTCTCTCTCTCTCTCTCTCTCTCTCTCTCTCTCTCTTTCTCTCTCTCTCTCTCCCCCTCTCACCCTCTCTCTCTCTCTCTCTCTCTCTCTCTCTCTCTCTTCCCCCTCTCACCCTCTCCCTTCCCCACTCTCTCTCCCCCTCTCTTTCTCTCACCTCCTCTCTTTCTAACCCTTTCTCTTCTCTCTCTCTCTCTCTCTCTCTCTCTCTCTCTCTCTCTCTCTCTCTCTCTCTCTCTCTCTCTCTCTCCCTCTCTCTCCTCTCTCTCTTCCCCCTCTCTCCCCCCACTCTCTTTCCCCCTCTCTTTCTCTCCCCCTCTCTTTCTCTCCCCCTTTCTCTTCCCTCTCGCTCTGTCTCTCCCCACCCTCTTGGCCCCCTCTCTCCCTCCTCTCCACATCCTCGCTACATCACTCAAGAGAGTACTGGATCGATGAGTGGATACTGAATGCACTGTCCAAGGCTGCTAGCAGATCAATCAATAGAGACCTTCTCTGGTTTGGCATCTCCTCCAGTACAAACAGAAATCTTTATGATATTGTGGGTGCGAAGAGAAATGTCGGCTGTGTGTGGGAGGGGTGTTGGGGAACGTTCATCCTCGACAGATGCAGACATTCAACCTTGAGAAGGCAGAGACACGAAAGAGCGAGGGAGCGGTGGAGAGAGCGAGAGAGAGAAAAGATCCAGGCCTTTGTCTTCAATTAAAAGCGGTGAAACCTGGCATGAATAGAGGGAAATAGCTCAACATGCCTCTCCAATCACAACAACTAGATATGAATGTAAAATATGTGCAAGGTTAGTAAACAGTGTCATCGTGTCTGGGCCGTCAATGTCTTGTATTATGCTGCTAAAGTCACATTTAGAAGTCTGGATTTCCTGGCTAATGAGTTCAGAACCTCTCCTCCTCCTCCACCTCTCATCGATCCTCTCTGTCGCTCCTGTTGTTCTTCAGCCACTTCTGCTTTCAGGGCAACGGGAGAGAAAAGGTTGTGGCCTCAGATGCCGTGGCCTTGCTCTCTGTTCCCCTCTCTTTCTAGCTGTTTCTCTTCTTGAAACGGATGGATGAGGGGCTCTTTGGGAAACAACGCTCAACATTCAATATTCAGTACAGACTGACTGCTTGGCGATACAAAATACCCATGATGATTAAAAGAAAGAAGAGATTGTATATCTTTGAGGTCCAGACAGACTGCATATACAGCTAACTAACCCCTCAACCTGGCCACTGTTCTAGCATGTCAGTCAAAGACGGTGCTTTCAATAAGGTCCTCCTGGATTCCACCGCAATTATGTTTTTGTCAAATTTCTGTCATCTCAAAGGTTGAATAAAGGTTAAATGAAACAGAATTGAAATAGAGCATATGCCACAAAACTGTTCTTCCTTATCACACCAATATCCACTCAGGTCAGATGTCAACTGCTACAGGATGTAATGGAAAGACGAGAAAAACATTCAATAGTAAGGGTGGAAGAGAGGGGTGGAAGAGAGGGGTGGAAGAGAGGGGTGGAAGAGAGGGGTGGGGGTTGGGGGGTGGAAGAGAGGGGTGTAAGAGAGGGGTGTGAGGGGTGGGGGTGGGGGTGTAAGAGAGGGGTGTAAGAGAGGGGTGGGGGTTGGGGGTGGAAGAGAGGGGGTGGAAGAGAGGGGTGGGGGTTGGGGGGTGGAAGAGAGGGGGGGAAGAGAGGGGTGGAAGAGAGGGGGGGGTTGGAAAGAGGGGTGGGGGTTGGGGGTGGAAGAGAGGGGTGGAAGGAAGAGAGGGGTGGGGGTTGGGGGTGGAAGAGAGGGGTGGAAGAGAGGGGTGGGGGTTGGGGGTGGAAGAGAGGGGTGGAAGAGAGGGGTGGGGGTTGGGGGTGGAAGAGGGGGTGGAAGAGAGGGGTGGGGTTGGGGGGTGGAAGAGAGGGGTGGGGGTTGGGGGGTGCTGGAGACGGGTGGGGGTTGGGGGTTTAGAGAGGGTTGTTGGAGGACGGGGGGTTACTCTCAGCACCTGGTAATTAAAATGCCTAATCACAAGCAATTAGCGATGCCAGAGAGACTTCCCCGTGTCCTAACTGGGCGCCCCAACAACCCTTCATTTTGGGGAGGTGAAGAAGAAGAAAAGAGAGGAGAATAATTGTGGTTGTCTCCTGAGGAGGAGCGTTCAGGAGGAGAGAAGCCACCCAGTGTTTAGTCCTGAAGAGGAGCAGAGCCACAAAGGAGGAAGAACATCTGCTGGAGGTTTCTGGTGGAGTGTGCCAAGAGAGCACCGGGGCCAGGTGCAAATGTTTAGGAGGGGGGGAAGACCCTGTACTGGGATGGAGGTCCTTATTCTCTCTGTCTCTCTCACGGTTTCTCTCTCTCTCTCTCTCTCTCTCTCTCTCTCTCTCTCTCTCTCTCTCACTCCTCTCTCTCTCTGTCTCTCTCACAGTTTCTCTCTCTCTCTCTCTCTCTCTCTCTCTCTCTCTCTCTCTCTCTCTCTCTCTCTCTCTCTCTCTCTGACTCCTCTCTCTCTCTGTCTCTCTCACGTTTCTCTCTCTCTCTCTCTCTCAATCTCTCTCTCTCTCTCTCTCTCTCTCTCTCTCTCTCTCTCTCTCTCTCTCTCTCTCTCTCTGACTCCTCTCTCTCAACACATCCTCATCATCCTCTTTTTCTTTGTTTCAGTCAGACTAAGCATGCAAGCATCCTGTCCTGGCCTCTACTGTGTGCGTGCCAAGCACAATTGGTAAGTAATTTCTTACATTTATGACTCTCAATCGCTCAGTGTGGAGCACATAGTGTAGACTACTGGTGTCTACAGACCTCTGGGGGCCCGCTGTCAGATCTCAACATAAAGCTGAAGTAGGAAGTTTACAGACAGGTTGGAGTCATTAAAACTCGTTTTTCAACCACTCCACAAATTTCTTGTTAACAAACTATAGTTTTGGCAAGTCGGACAGGACATCTACTTTGTGCATAACACATGCAATGTTTCCAACAATTGTTTACAGACAGATTATTTCACTTGTAATTCACTGCATCACAATTCCAGTGGGTCAGAAGTTTACATACACTAAGTTGACTGTGCATTTAAACAGCTTGGAAAATTCCAGAAAATGATGTCATGGCTTTAGAAGCTTCTGATAGGCTAATTGACATAACTTGAGTCAATTGGAGGTGTACGTGTGGATATATTTCAAGGCCTACCTTTAAACTCAGTGCCTCTTTGCTTGACATCATGGGAAAAACTAAATAAATCAGCCAAGACCTCAGAAACAAACTGTAGACCTCCACAAGTCTGGTTCATCCTTGGGAGCAATTTCCAAATGCCAGAAAGTACCACGTTCATCTACACAAACAATAGTACGCAAGTAAAACACCATGGGACCACACAGCCATCAAACCGCTCAGGAAGGACATCTGTTCTGTCTCCTAGAGATGAATGTACTTTGGTGTGAAAAGTGCAAATCAATCCCAGAACAACAGCAAATGACCTTGTGAAGATGCTGGAGGAAACAGGTACAAAAGTATCTATATCCACAGTAAAACGAGTCCTATATCGACATAACCTGAAAGGCCGCTCAGCAAGGAAGAAGCCACTGCTCCAAAACCGCCATAAAAAAGCCAGACTACAGTTTGCAACTGCACATGGGGACAGAGATTGTACTTTTTGGAGAAATGTCCTCTGGTCTGATGAAACAAAAATGGAACTGTTTTGCCATAATGACCATTGTTATGTTTGGAGGAAAAAGGGGGAGGCTTGCAAGCCGAAGAACACCATCCCAACCGTGAAGCACGGGTGTGGCAGCATCATGATGTGAGGGTGATTTGCTGCAGGAAGAACTGGTGCACTTCACAAAATAGATGGCACCATGAGGGAGGAAAATTATGTGGATATATTGAAGCAACATCTCAAGACACCAGTCAGGAAGTTAAAGCTTGGTTGCAAATGGGTCTTCCAAAATGACAATGACCCCAAGCATACTTCCAAAGTTGTGGCAAAATGGCTTAAGGACAACAAAGTCACGGTATTGGAGTGGCCCTCACAAAGCCCTGACCTCAATCCTATAGAACATTTGTGGGCAGAACTGAAAAAGCGTGTGCTAGCAAGGAGGCCTACAAACCTGACTCAGTTACACCAGCTCTGTCAGGAGGAATGGGCCAACATTCACCCAACTTATTGTGGGAAGCTTGTGGAAGGCTAGCCAAAACATTTGACCCAAGTTAAACAATTTAAAGGCAATGCTACCAAATACTAATTGAGTGTATGTAAACTTCTGACCCACTGGACATGTGATGAACGCAATATAAGCTGAAATAAATCATTCTCTCTACTATTATTCTGACATTTCACATTCTTAAAATAAAGTGGGGATCCTAACTGACCTAAGACAGGGAATTTTTACAAGGATTAAATGTCAGGAATTGTGAAAAACTGAGTTTAAATGTATTTGACTAAGGCTAATGTGTATGTAAACTTCCGACTTCATCTGTATGTTTTTTTTTAAATATGATTTTTGTTGTACTTGTCATTAGTTTTGAATGAATATTGAATGGACAGATTAAACATGTTTTGGACACAGGATCCGTGGTAAAAGATTGGAAGGTGTAATATTGTTCATCCACAGTTTATGCTCTTATCTCTTAGATGCACAACATGGGATAACAAGGATATTGGTATCCAAACTATTCCATTTTTATATTCCCCCAAAATGTTTTGTACATAAATGTACTGTAATATAACCTTCAAATCTGCAAATGGTACACTCTACCCCATGGCAAAATGTGTAGAATAGCAAGAAATATGCTTTAAAACTGCAACATTTTCTCTCTGACCAAGGCTAAATGTGTAGAAATGTAGGAAATTCATTTAAAAACAGATTTATTTTATCTCTGATGCCAAGAGGAGGGCCTTTAAAATGCTATTTCCCAGGGCCCAAAAGTTGATTGTTCCATCCTGCATAGTAAAACGGTGTGTATGCTATTTGTATCGCACTAATAAAGTAAGAGTTGTGTTCTGACAATGAGGGGGTCCTTGATGGATTTGCTATCACAAACGGGGTCGTTGACACAAACAAGTTTGGCCCTGGTCTACTGGACCTTCAGGTTGTCGACATACAGACAACAAAGCAACAGAAGTAGCCTATGTAGCTTCATGCAGACATGGACATGCAGAGTGTGGAGATGTTAGAGGAGGTTGGAAGGCCCTTGAGTAAGGGATGAGAAAGGCTTGAGTAAGGGTTGAGTAAGTGTTGAGTAAGGAGTGAGTAAGTAGCATTTTGGGGGCGTGACGGGGCTAGACTGGGTAACAATCACTCCCGCTGTCCCACTGAGCCCCAGCCCGTTGACCTGGCTTAATTAGCCGTGTAATGATCTCGACCCAAGGGGGCCCGTGAGAGAGAGAAAGAGAGAGAAAGAGAGAGAGAGAGAGAGAGAGAGAGAGAGAGAGAGAGAGAGAGAGAGAGAGAGAGAGTGAAAGAGAAAGCTGTCCCGGTTCCCACAGACGCGAGCGGACAGTGCCAATCTAGCCTCTCGCTGAAAGACTGGCGTAAAGAAAAGCGACACCAGGCACAATGGTATGGAGAGACGTGGGTAACATATTTCACCCACTAATTAGGCAAGACCCATTTCCATAGCTACGCATGGCCCAGCGGGCAGCCAGGACCGGAAGAGAGGGGTGGAGAGAGAGAAAGGTGGAGGTGGAGAGAAAGAGAGAGGGGGGTTGAGGTGGAGAGCGACAGGTCTGGCTGGACCACACTGTGCATGGCGCTGATTATGGCATTGTTCCTCTATATTGTTATTGCTGTATAATTGTAATGGCCACTGATCCCCGTCCTCCCTGTGTAGGTCAGTAGGATCTCTCTCTCTCTCCCTTTCTTTATTTCTCTCTCTCTCTCTCTCTCTCTCTCTCTCTCTCTCTCTCTCTCTTTCTTTATTTCTCTCTCTTCTCTCTCTCTCTCTTTCTTTCTCTCTCTTCTCTCTCTCTCTCTCTCTCTTCTCTCTCTCTTTCTTTCTTTATTTCTCTCTCTATCTATCTATCTATCTATCTATCTATCTATCTATCTATCTATCTATCTATCTATCTATCTATCTCTCTCTCTCTCTCTCTCTCTCTCCTCTCCCTCTCTCTTTCTCTCTCTCTCTCTCTTTCCTTCTCTCTCTCTCTCTCTCTGATAATTTGTTTCCATGGCAGATATTATTTATTCATGAGTTATAAGATCCAGTTTGTGAGGGACATACTAATGAGTTGTTTGGTCCTGACTTTGGAGAGAGGTTGGTAGAACAGTGAGGGTGATGAACTGTACTGGGAGGTCAAGGCTACTTTTAGATGGGGGATTATGTTCCCATCAATCAACTGCACTTTATATTACAATTGCATAGTAAATGGTGATTTACCAATTCATTACACAATATTTGCATAGTAATAACAATCATCATTTGTTTCTTAGAAATGAATAGGAACAAGCACCACTCTGGTGTAAACCAGATTTCATTAAACTGGTTTTGCCAAAAAAGTTGTCTCTTTTTCTCTGTCCTTAGTTATTTCTGGTGCTGGTTTAGCTATACCTGCCATCCAGTAAAACAACGCCCCCCACTGGCAGAGGAGAGAAGGCAACCATCCCTCCATCCCTCCATCCCTCCATCCATCATCAGGCCTTTGAGGGCTCAGGGCTTTGAACAGTGAGGCGAGGAGGACGAGGCAATTACCTGTGATCGATAGCACCAAATATGAAACCATGCAAGGCCAGGCTCCTGAGCCATCCAGCCGTGCACCCAGCCATACACCCAGCCACCTAGCCCCCTTACGACAGAGCCACCCAGTTACCCAGCCACCCAGCCCCCTAACTACAGAGCCACCCAGCCCCTAACTACAGAGCCACCCAGTTACACAGCCACCCAGCCCCCTAACTACAGAGCCACCCAGTTACCCAGCCACCCAGCTCCCTAACCACAGAGCCACCCAGCTCCCTAACCACAGAGCCACCCAACCCCCTAACTACAGAGCCACCCAGCCTCCTAACCACAGAGCCACCCAACCCCCTAACCACAGAGCCACCCAACCCCCTAACCACAGAGCCACCCAACCCCCTAACCACAGAGCCACCCAACCCCCTAACTACAGAGCCACCCAACCCCCTAACTACAGAGCCACCCAACCCCCTAACTACAGAGCCACAGATATATTACAGACATGTCACAGACATATTACAGATACATTACAAATATATTACAGACATATTACAGACATATTACAGATATATTACAGACATATTACAGATACATTACAGATATATTACAGACATATTACAGACATATTACAGTCGCTTTGGATAAAAGCGTCTGCTAAATGGCATATATTATATTATTATTATTATTACATTACAGATATGTTACAGACATGTTACAGACATATTACAGATATATTACAAATATATTACAGATACATTACAGTTATATTACAGACATATTACAGATATATTACAGATATATTAGAGACATATTACAGATATATTACAGATATATTACAGATATATTACAGATACATTACAGATATATTACAGACATATTACATACATATTACGGACATATTACAGATATATTACAGATATATTACAGACATATTACAGACATATTACAGACATATTACAGATATATTACAGACATATTACAGATATATTACAGACATATTACAGACATATTACCGATATATTACAGATATATTATAGATTTATTACAGACATATTACAGACATGTTACAGATATATTAAAGATATATTACAGACATATTACAGATATATTATAGATATATTACAGATATATTACAGATATACGCTGCTCAAAAAAATAAAGGGAACACTTAAACAACACAATGTAACTCCAAGTCAATCACACTTCTGTGAAATCAAACTGTCCACTTAGGAAGCAACACTGATTGACAATAAATTTCACATGCTGTTGTGCAAATGGAATAGACAACAGGTGGAAATTATAGGCAATTAGCAAGACACCCCCAATAAAGGAGTGGTTCTGCAGGTGGGGACCACAGACCACTTCTCAGTTCCTATGCTTCCTGGCTGATGTTTTGGTCACTTTTGAATGCTGGCGGTGCTTTCACTCTAGTGGTAGCATGAGACGGAATCTACAACCCACACAAGTGGCTCAGGTAGTGCAGCTCATCCAGGATGGAACATCAATGCGAACTGTGGCAAAAAGGTTTGCTGTGTCTGTCAGCGTAGTGTCCAGAGCATGGAGGCGCTACCAGGAGACAGGCCAGTACATCAGGAGACGTGGAGGAGGCCGTAGGAGGGCAACAACCCAGCAGCAGGACCGCTACCTCCGCCTTTGTTCAAGGAGGAGCAGGAGGAGCACTGCCAGAGCCCTGCAAAATGACCTCCAGCAGGCCACAAATGTGCATGTGTCTGCTCAAACGGTCAGAAACAGACTCCATGAGGGTGGTATGAGGGCCCGACGTACACAGGTGGGGGTTGTGCTTACAGCCCAACACTGCGCAGGACGTTTGGCATTTGCCAGAGAGCACCAAGATTGGCAAATTTGCCACTGGCGCCCTGTGCCCTTCACAGATGAAAGCAGGTTCACACTGAGCACATGTGACAGACGTGACAGTCTGGAGACGCCATGGAGAACGTTCTGCTGCCTGCAACATCCTCCAGCATGACCGGTTTGGCGGTGGGTCAGTCATGGTGTAGGGTGGCATTTCTTTGGGGGGCCGCACAGCCCTCCATGTGCTTGCCAGAGGTAGCCTGACTACCATTAGGTACCGAGATGAGATCCTCAGACCACTTGTGAGACCATATGCTGATGCAGTTGGCCCTGGGGTCACAGATATATTACAGATATATTACAGATACATTACAGATATATTACAGACATATTACAGACATATTACAGATATATTACAGACATGTTACAATACCATAAAGACTCTCTAATGAATTGTTGAGCGAAACCATTGTGGCGTGTTAACATTGAGAGATAATGTGTGTGTGTGTGTGTGTGTGTGGTTAGCATTGAGATATAATGTGTGTGTATGGGTGTGCGTGTATGTATGTGTGTGGTTAGCATTGAGATGTAATGTGTGTGTGCGTGTGTGTGGTTAGCATTGAGATATAATGTGTGTGTGTGTGTGTGTGTGGTTAGCATTGAGATATAATGTGTGTGTGTGTGCGTGTGCGTGGTTAGCATTGAGATATAATGTGTGTGTGTGTGTGTGTGTGTGTGTGTGTGTGTGTGTGTGTGTGTGTGTGTGTGTGTGTGTGTGTGTGTGTGTGTGTGTGTGTGTGGGTGTGTGTGTGCATTTGTGCATGTTTATAAATACCAAACAGTCTAGCGAACCTGGATGAATCAAAGTTAAAAGTATGGAGCCATTTTGTTCCCTCTTTGAGTTGTTGATCTCAGGAACACCGTGCAGGTCTTCCCTTATTGTTCCCTCCTGTCTGCTGTCTGTACACTGTCTGATCCCTGTCTGTCTGTACACTGTCTGATTCCTGTCTGTCTGTACACTGTCTGATCCCTGTCTGTTGTCAGATCCCTGTCTGTCTGTACACTGTCTGATCCCTGTCTGTCTGTACACTGTCTGATTCCTGTCTGTCTGTACACTATCTGATCCCTGTCTGTCTGTACGCTGTCTGATCCCTGTCTGTCTGTACACTGTCTGATCCCTGTCTGTTGTCTGATCCCTGTCTGTCTGTACACTGTCTGATCCCTGCCTGTCTGTCTGTACACTGTCTGATCCCTGTCTGTCTGTCTGTACACTGTCTGATCCCTGCCTGCCTGTACACTGTCTGATCCCTGTCTGTCTGTCTGTACACTGTCTGATCCCTGCCTGTCTGTACACTGTCTGATCCCTGTCTGTCTGTCTGTACACTGTCTGATCCCTGTCTGTCTGTCTGTACACTGTCTGATCCCTGTCTGTCTGTCTGTACACTGTCTGATCCCTGTCTGTCTGTCTGTACACTGTCTGATCCCTGTCTGTCTGTACACTGTCTGATCCCTGCCTGTCTGTACACTGTCTGATCCCTGTCTGTCTGTCTGTACACTGTCTGATCCCTGCCTGTCTGTACACTGTCTGATCCCTGTCTGTCTGTCTGTACACTGTCTGATCCCTGTCTGTCTGTCTGTCTGTACACTGTCTGATCCCTGTCTGTTGTCTGATCCCTGTCTGTCTGTACACTATCTGATCCCTGTCTGTTGTCAGATCCCTGTCTGTCTGTACACTGTCTGATCCCTGTCTGTCTGTACACTGTCTGATTCCTGTCTGTCTGTACACTATCTGATCCCTGTCTGTCTGTACACTGTCTGATCCCTGCCTGTCTGTCTGTACACTGTCTGATCCCTGTCTGTCTGTACACTGTCTGATCCCTGCCTGTCTGTACACTGTCTGATCCCTGTCTGTCTGTCTGTACACTGTCTAATCCCTGTCTGTCTGTCTGTCTGTACACTGTCTGATCCCTGTCTGTCTGTACACTGTCTGATCACTGCCTGTTGTCTGATCCCTGTCTGTCTGTACACTGTCTGATCCCTGTCTGTTGTCTGATCCCTGTCTGTCTGTACACTATCTGATCCCTGTCTGTTGTCTGATTCCTGTCTGTCTGTACACTATCTGATCCCTGTCTGTCTGTACACTGTCTGATCCCTGCCTGTCTGTCTGTACACTGTCTGATCCCTGTCTGTCTGTACACTGTCTGATCCCTGCCTGTCTGTACACTGTCTGATCCCTGTCTGTCTGTCTGTACACTGTCTAATCCCTGTCTGTCTGTCTGTCTGTACACTGTCTGATCCCTGTCTGTCTGTACACTGTCTGATCACTGCCTGTCTGTACACTGTCTGATCCCTGTCTGTTGTCTGATCCCTGTCTGTCTGTACACTGTCTGATCCCTGTCTGTCTGTACACTGTCTGATCTATGTCTGTTGTCTGATCCCTGTCTGGCTGTACACTGTCTGATCCCTGCCTGTCTGTCTGTACACTGTCTGATCCCTGTCTGTCTGTACACTGTCTGATCCCTGCCTGTCTGTCTGTACACTGTCTGATCCCTGCCTGTCTGTACACTGTCTGATCCCTGTCTGTCTGTACACTGTCTGATCCCTGCCTGTCTGTCTGTACACTGTCTGATCCCTGCCTGTCTGTACACTGTCTGATCCCTGTCTGTCTGTACACTGTCTGATCCCTGCCTGTCTGTCTGTACACTGTCTGATCCCTGTCTGTCTGTACACTGTCTGATCCCTGCCTGTCTGTACACTGTCTGATCCCTGTCTGTCTGTCACTGTCTGATCCCTGTCTGTTGTCTGATCCCTGTCTGTCTGTACACTGTCTGTCCCTGTCTGTTGTCTGATCCCTGTCTGTCTGTACACTGTCTGATCCCTGTCTGTCTGTACACTGTCTGATCTATGTCTGTTGTCTGATCCCTGTCTGTCTGTACACTGTCTGATCCCTGCCTGTCTGTACACTGTCTGATCCCTGTCTGTCTGTACACTGTACTGATCCCTGTCTGTTGTCACTGTCTGATCCCTGTCTGTCTGTACACTGTCTGATCCCTGTCTGTCTGTACACTGTCTGATCTCTGTCTGTTGTCTGATCCCTGTCTGTCTGTACACTATCTGATCCCTGTCTGTCTGTACACTGTCTGATCCCTGTCTGTTGTCTGATCCCTGTCTGTCTGTACACTGTCTGATCCCTGTCTGTCTGTACACTATCTGATCCCTGTCTGTTGTCTGATCCCTGTCTGTCTGTACACTGTCTGATCCCTGTCTGTTGTCTGATCCCTGTCTCTCTGTACACTGTCTGATCCCTGTCTGTCTGTACACTCTCTGATCCCTGTCTGTTGTCTGATCCCTGTCTGTCTGTACACTGTCTGATCCCTGTCTGTCTGTACACTGTCTGATCTATGTCTGTTGTCTGATCCCTGTCTGTCTGTACACTGTCTGATCCCTGTCTGTTGTCTGATCCCTGTCTGTCTGTACTGTCTGATCCCTGTCTGTTGTCTGATCCCTGTCTGTCTGTACACTGTCTGATCCCTGCCTGTCTGTCTGTACACTGTCTGATCTATGTCTGTTGTCTGATCCCTGCCTGTCTGTACACTGTCTGATCCCTGCCTGTCTGTACACTGTCTGATCCCTGTCTGTCTGTACACTGTCTGATCCCTGCCTGTCTGTTGTCTGATCCCTGTCTGTCTGTACACTGTCTGTCCCTGTCTGTTGTCTGATCCCTGTCTGTCTGTACACTGTCTGATCCCTGTCTGTTGTCTGATCCCTGTCTGTCTGTACACTGTCTGATCCCTGTCTGTTGTCTGATCCCTGTCTGTCTGTACACTGTCTGATCCCTGTCTGTCTGTACACTGTCTGATCCTGTCTGTCTGTACACTGTCTGTCCTGTCTGTCTGTACACTGTCTGATCCCTGCCTGTCTGTCTGTACACTGTCTGATTCCTGTCTGTCTGTACACTATCTGATCCCTGTCTGTCTGTACACTGTCTGATCCCTGCCTGTCTGTCTGTACACTGTCTGATCCCTGTCTGTCTGTACACTGTCTGATCCCTGCCTGTCTGTCTGTACACTGTCTGATCCCTGTCTGTCTGTACACTGTCTGATCCCTGCCTGTCTGTACACTGTCTGATCCCTGTCTGTCTGTCTGTACACTGTCTGATCCCTGTCTGTCTGTACACTGTCTGATCACTGCCTGTCTGTACACTATCTGATCCCTGTCTGTCTGTACACTGTCTGATCCCTGTCTGTTGTCTGATCCCTGTCTGTCTGTACACTGTCTGATCCCTGTCTGTCTGTACACTGTCTGATCTATGTCTGTTGTCTGATCCCTGTCTGTCTGTACACTGTCTGATCCCTGCCTGTCTGTACACTATCTGATCCCTGTCTGTCTGTACACTGTCTGATCCCTGTCTGTTGTCTGATCCCTGTCTGTCTGTACACTGTCTGATCCCTGTCTGTCTGTACACTGTCTGATCTATGTCTGTTGTCTGATCCCTGTCTGTCTGTACACTATCTGATCCCTGTCTGTCTGTACACTGTCTGATCCCTGTCTGTTGTCTGATCCCTGTCTGTCTGTACACTGTCTGATCCCTGTCTGTCTGTACACTATCTGATCCCTGTCTGTTGTCTGATCCCTGTCTGTCTGTACACTGTCTGATCCCTGTCTGTTGTCTGATCCCTGTCTGTCTGTACACTGTCTGATTCCTGTCTGTCTGTACACTATCTGATCCCTGTCTGTTGTCTGATCCCTGTCTGTCTGTACACTGTCTGATCCCTGTCTGTCTGTACACTGTCTGATCTATGTCTGTTGTCTGATCCCTGCCTGTCTGTACACTGTCTGATCCCTGTCTGTTGTCTGATCCCTGTCTGTCTGTACACTGTCTGATCCCTGTCTGTTGTCTGATCCCTGTCTGTCTGTACACTGTCTGATCTATGTCTGTTGTCTGATCCCTGTCTGTCTGTACACTGTCTGATCCCTGTCTGTTGTCTGATCCCTGTCTGTC
Organism: Oncorhynchus keta; assembly: GCF_023373465.1. NCBI lineage: Eukaryota > Metazoa > Chordata > Actinopteri > Salmoniformes > Salmonidae > Oncorhynchus > Oncorhynchus keta. The sequence goes on from NC_068450.1 coordinate 62,274,156, forward strand.
TGTACACTGTCTGATCCCTGTCTGTCTGTACACTGTCTGATCTATGTCTGTTGTCTGATCCCTGTCTGTCTGTACACTGTCTGATCCCTGCCTGTCTGTACACTATCTGATCCCTGTCTGTCTGTACACTGTCTGATCCCTGTCTGTTGTCTGATCCCTGTCTGTCTGTACACTGTCTGATCCCTGTCTGTTGTCTGATCCCTGTCTGTCTGTACACTGTCTGATCCCTGTCTGTTGTCTGATCCCTGTCTGTCTGTACACTATCTGATCCCTGTCTGTTGTCTGATCCCTGTCTGTCTGTACACTGTCTGATCCCTGTCTGTCTGTACACTGTCTGATTCCTGTCTGTCTGTACACTATCTGATCCCTGTCTGTCTGTACACTGTCTGATCCCTGCCTGTCTGTCTGTACACTGTCTGATTCCTGTCTGTCTGTACACTGTCTGATCCCTGTCTGTCTGTACACTGTCTGATCCCTGCCTGTCTGTCTGTACACTGTCTGATCCCTGTCTGTCTGTACACTGTCTGATCCCTGCCTGTCTGTCTGTACACTGTCTGATCCCTGTCTGTCTGTACACTGTCTGATCCCTGCCTGTCTGTACACTGTCTGATCCCTGTCTGTCTGTCTGTACACTGTCTGATCCCTGTCTGTCTGTACACTGTCTGATCACCTGTCTGTACACTGTCTGATCCCTGTCTGTCTGTACACTGTCTGATCCCTGTCTGTTGTCTGATTCCCTGTTTGTCTGTACACTGTTTGATCCCTGTCTTTTGTCTGATCCCTGTCTGTCTGTACACTATCTGATCCCTGTCTGTTGTCTGATCCCTGTCTGTCTGTACACTGTCTGATCCCTGTCTGTCTGCACACTGTCTGATCTATGTCTGTTGTCTGATCCCTGCCTGTCTGTACACTATCTGATCCCTGTCTGTCTGTACACTGTCTGATCCCTGCCTGTCTGTCTGTACACTGTCTGATCACTGCCTGTCTGTACACTATCTGATCCCTGTCTGTCTGTACACTGTCTGATCCCTGCCTGTCTGTCTGTACACTGTCTGATCCCTGTCTGTCTGTACACTGTCTGATCCCTGCCTGTCTGTACACTGTCTGATCCCTGTCTGTCTGTCTGTACACTGTCTAATCCCTGTCTGTCTGTCTGTACACTGTCTGATCCCTGTCTGTCTGTACACTGTCTGATCACTGCCTGTTGTCTGATCCCTGTCTGTCTGTACACTGTCTGATCCCTGTCTGTTGTCTGATCCCTGTCTGTCTGTACACTATCTGATCCCTGTCTGTTGTCTGATCCCTGTCTGTCTGTACACTGTCTGATCCCTGTCTGTCTGTACACTGTCTGATTCCTGTCTGTCTGTACACTATCTGATCCCTGTCTGTCTGTACACTGTCTGATCCCTGCCTGTCTGTCTGTACACTGTCTGATCCCTGTCTGTCTGTACACTGTCTGATCCCTGCCTGTCTGTACACTGTCTGATCCCTGTCTGTCTGTCTGTACACTGTCTAATCCCTGTCTGTCTGTCTGTCTGTACACTGTCTGATCCCTGTCTGTCTGTACACTGTCTGATCACTGCCTGTCTGTACACTATCTGATCCCTGTCTGTCTGTACACTGTCTGATCCCTGTCTGTTGTCTGATCCCTGTCTGTCTGTACACTGTCTGATCCCTGTCTGTCTGTACACTGTCTGATCTATGTCTGTTGTCTGATCCCTGTCTGGCTGTACACTGTCTGATCCCTGTCTGTCTGTACACTGTCTGATCCCTGTCTGTCTGTACACTGTCTGATCCCTGTCTGTCTGTACACTGTCTGATCCCTGCCTGTCTGTACACTGTCTGATCCCTGTCTGTCTGTACACTGTCTGATCCCTGCCTGTCTGTCTGTACACTGTCTGATCCCTGCCTGTCTGTACACTATCTGATCCCTGTCTGTCTGTACACTGTCTGATCCCTGCCTGTCTGTCTGTACACTGTCTGATCCCTGTCTGTCTGTACACTGTCTGATCACTGCCTGTCTGTACACTATCTGATCCCTGTCTGTCTGTACACTGTCTGATCCCTGTCTGTTGTCTGATCCCTGTCTGTCTGTACACTGTCTGATCCCTGTCTGTTGTCTGATCCCTGTCTGTCTGTACACTGTCTGATCCCTGTCTGTCTGTACACTGTCTGATCTGTCTGTGTCTGATCCCTGTCTGTCTGTACACTGTCTGATCCTGCCTGTCTGTACACTGTCTGATCCCTGTCTGTCTGTACACTGTCTGATCCCTGTCTGTTGTCTGATCCCTGTCTGTCCCACTGTCTGATCCCTGTCTGTCTGTACACTGTCTGATCCCTGTCTGTTGTCTGATCCCTGTCTGTCTGTACACTATCTGATCCCTGTCTGTCTGTACACTGTCTGATCCCTGTCTGTTGTCTGATCCCTGTCTGTCTGTACACTGTCTGATCCCTGTCTGTCTGTACACTATCTGATCCCTGTCTGTTGTCTGATCCCTGTCTGTCTGTACACTGTCTGATCCCTGTCTGTTGTCTGATCCCTGTCTGTCTGTACACTGTCTGATCCCTGTCTGTCTGTACACTATCTGATCCCTGTCTGTTGTCTGATCCCTGTCTGTCTGTACACTGTCTGATCCCTGTCTGTCTGTACACTGTCTGATCTATGTCTGTTGTCTGATCCCTGCCTGTCTGTACACTGTCTGATCCCTGTCTGTTGTCTGATCCCTGTCTGTCTGTACACTGTCTGATCCCTGTCTGTTGTCTGATCCCTGTCTGTCTGTACACTGTCTGATCCCTGTCTGTCTGTACACTGTCTGATCTATGTCTGTTGTCTGATCCCTGTCTGTCTGTCTGTACACTGTCTGATCCCTGCCTGTCTGTACACTATCTGATCCCTGTCTGTCTGTACACTGTCTGATCCCTGTCTGTTGTCTGATCCCTGTCTGTCTGTACACTGTCTGATCCCTGTCTGTTGTCTGATCCCTGTCTGTCTGTACACTGTCTGATCCCTGTCTGTTGTCTGATCCCTGTCTGTCTGTACACTGTCTGATCCCTGTCTGTTGTCTGATCCCTGTCTGTCTGTACACTGTCTGATCCCTGTCTGTCTGTACACTGTCTGATTCCTGTCTGTCTGTACACTATCTGATCCCTGTCTGTCTGTACACTGTCTGATCCCTGTCTGTCTGTCTGTACACTCCCTGTCTGTCTGTACACTGTCTGATCCCTGTCTGTTGTACACTGTCTGATCCCTGCCTCTGTCTGTACACTGTCTGATCCCTGTCTGTCTGTACACTGTCTGATCCCTGCCTGTCTGTCTGTACACTGTCTGATCCCTGTCTGTCTGTCACTGTCTGATCCCTGCCTGTCTGTACACTGTCTGATCCCTGCCTGTCTGTCTGTACACTGTCTGATCCCTGTCTGTCTGTACACTGTCTGATCCTGCCTGTCTGTACACTGTCTGATCCCTGTCTGTCTGTACACTGTCTGATCCCTGTCTGTTGTCTGATCCCTGTCTGTCTGTACACTGTCTGATCCCTGTCTGTCTGTCTGTACACTGTCTGATCCCTGTCTGTCTGTCTGTACACTGTCTGATCCCTGCCTGTCTGTACACTATCTGATCCCTGTCTGTCTGTACACTGTCTGATCCCTGTCTGTCTGTACTGATCCCTGTCTGTCTGTACACTGTCTGATCCCTGTCTGTCTGTACACTGTCTGATCCCTCTGTTGTCTGATCCCTGTCTGTCTGTACACTGTCTGATCCCTGTCTGTCTGTACACTGTCTGATCCCTGTCTGTTGTCTGATCCCTGTCTGTCTGTACACTGTCTGATCCCTGTCTGTCTGTACACTGTCTGATCCCTGTCTGTTGTCTGATCCCTGTCTGTCTGTACACTGTCTGATCCCTGTCTGTTGTCTGATCCCTGTCTGTCTGTACCCTGTCCTGTCTGTCTGTACACTGTCTGATCCCTGTCTGTTGTCTGATCCCTGTCTGTCTGTCTGTACACTGTCTGATCCCTGTCTGTCTGTACACTGTCTGATCCCTATGTCTGTACACTGTCTGATCCCTGCCTGTCTGTACACTGTCTGATCCCTGTCTGTACACTGTCTGATCCCTGTCTGTCTGTACACTGTCTGATCCCTGTCTGTTGTCTGATCCCTGTCTGTCTGTACACTGTCTGATCCCTGTCTGTTGTCTGTCCCTGTCTGTCTGTACACTGTCTGATCCCTGTCTGTTGTCTGATCCCTGTCTGTCTGTACACTGTCTGATCCCTGTCTGTCTGTACACTGTCTGATCCCTGTCTGTTGTCTGATCCCTGTCTGTCTGTACACTGTCTGATCCCTGTCTGTCTGTACACTATCTGATCCCTGTCTGTCTGTACACTGTCTGATCCCTGTCTGTTGTCTGATCCCTGTCTGTCTGTACACTGTCTGATCCCTGTCTGTTGTCTGATCCCTGTCTGTCTGTACACTGTCTGATCCCTGTCTGTTGTCTGATCCCTGTCTGTCTGTACACTGTCTGATCCCTGTCTGTTGTCTGATCCCTGTCTGTCTGTACACTGTCTGATCCCTGTCTGTCTGTACACTGTCTGATTCCTGTCTGTCTGTACACTATCTGATCCCTGTCTGTCTGTACACTGTCTGATCCCTGCCTGTCTGTCTGTACACTGTCTGATCCCTGTCTGTCTGTACACTGTCTGATCCTGTCTGTCTGTACACTGTCTGATCCCTGCCTGTCTGTCTGTACACTGTCTGATCCCTGTGTCTGTCTGTACACTGTCTGATCCCTGTCTGTCTGTACACTGTCTGATCCCTGTCTGTCTGTACACTGTCTGATCCCTGCCTGTCTGTACACTGTCTGATCCCTGTCTGTCTGTCTGTACACTGTCTGATCCCTGTCTGTCTGTACACTGTCTGATCACTGCCTGTCTGTACACTATCTGATCCCTGTCTGTCTGTACACTGTCTGATCCCTGTCTGTTGTCTGATCCCTGTCTGTCTGTACACTGTCTGATCCCTGTCTGTCTGATCCCTGTCTGTCTGTACACTATCTGATCCCTGTCTGTTGTCTGATCCCTGTCTGTCTGTACACTGTCTGATCCCTGTCTGTCTGCACACTGTCTGATCTATGTCTGTTGTCTGATCCCTGCCTGTCTGTACACTATCTGATCCCTGTCTGTCTGTACACTGTCTGATCCCTGCCTGTCTGTCTGTACACTGTCTGATCCCTGCCTGTCTGTACACTATCTGATCCCTGTCTGTCTGTACACTGTCTGATCCCTGTCTGTTGTCTGATCCCTGTCTGTCTGTACACTGTCTGATCCCTGCCTGTCTGTACACTATCTGATCCCTGTCTGTCTGTACACTGTCTGATCCCTGTCTGTTGTCTGATCCCTGTCTGTCTGTACACTGTCTGATCCCTGTCTGTCTGTACACTGTCTGTGTCTGTTGTCTGATCCCTGTCTGTCTGTACACTGTCTGATCCTGTCTGTCTGATCCCTGTCTGTCTGTACACTGTCTGTCTGTTGTCTGATCCCTGTCCTGTCTGTTGTCTGATCCTGTCTCCCTGTCTGTACACTGTCTGATCTGTCTGTTGTCTGATCCCTGTCTGTCTGTACACTGTCTGATCCCTGTCTGTTGTCTGATCCCTGTCTGTCTGTACACTGTCTGATCCCTGTCTGTACACTGTCTGATCCCTGTGTCTGTACACTGTCTGATCCCTGTCTGTTGTCTGTCTGTCTGTACACTGTCTGATCCCTGTCTGTCTGTACACTGTCTGTCTATGTCTGTTGTCTCCCTGTCTGTCTGTACACTGTCTGATCCCTGCCTGTCTGTACACTATCTGATCCCTGTCTGTCTGTACACTGTCTGATCCCTGCCTGTCTGTCTGTACACTGTCTGATCCCTGTCTGTCTGTACACTGTCTGATCACTGCCTGTCTGTACACTATCTGATCCCTGTCTGTCTGTACACTGTCTGATCCCTGTCTGTTGTCTGATCCCTGTCTGTCTGTACACTGTCTGATCCCTGTCTGTTGTCTGATCCCTGTCTGTCTGTACACTGTCTGATCCCTGTCTGTCTGTACACTGTCTGATCTATGTCTGTTGTCTGATCCCTGTCTGTCTGTACACTGTCTGATCCCTGCCTGTCTGTACACTATCTGATCCCTGTCTGTCTGTACACTGTCTGATCCCTGTCTGTTGTCTGATCCCTGTCTGTCTGTACACTGTCTGATCCCTGTCTGTTGTCTGATCCCTGTCTGTCTGTACACTATCTGATCCCTGTCTGTTGTCTGATCCCTGTCTGTCTGTACACTGTCTGATCCCTGTCTGTCTGTACACTGTCTGATTCCTGTCTGTCTGTACACTATCTGATCCCTGTCTGTCTGTACACTGTCTGATCCCTGCCTGTCTGTCTGTACACTGTCTGATTCCTGTCTGTCTGTACACTATCTGATCCCTGTCTGTCTGTACACTGTCTGATCCCTGCCTGTCTGTCTGTACACTGTCTGATCCCTGTCTGTCTGTACACTGTCTGATCCCTGCCTGTCTGTCTGTACACTGTCTGATCCCTGTCTGTCTGTACACTGTCTGATCCCTGCCTGTCTGTACACTGTCTGATCCCTGTCCTGTCTGTACACTGTCTGATCCCTGTATGTCTGTACACTGTCTGATCCTGCCTGTCTGTACACTATCTGATCCCTGTCTGTCTGTACACTGTCTGATCCCTGCCTGTCTGTCTGATCCCTGTCTGTCTGTACACTGTCTGATCCCTGTGTCTGTTGTCTGATCCCTGTCTGTCTGTACACTGTCTGATCCCTGTCTGTTGTCTGATCCCTGTCTGTCTGTACACTGTCTGATCCCTGTCTATTGTCTGATCCCTGTCTGTCTGTACACTATCTGATCCCTGTCTGTTGTCTGATCCCTGTCTGTCTGTACACTGTCTGATCCCTGTCTGTCTGTACACTGTCTGATCTATGTCTGTTGTCTGATCCCTGCCTGTCTGTACACTATCTGATCCCTGTCTGTCTGTACACTGTCTGATCCCTGCCTGTCTGTCTGTACACTGTCTGATCACTGCCTGTCTGTACACTATCTGATCCCTGTCTGTCTGTACACTGTCTGATCCCTGTCTGTTGTCTGATCCCTGTCTGTCTGTACACTGTCTGATCCCTGTCTGTTGTCTGATCCCTGTCTGTCTGTACACTGTCTGATCCCTGTCTGTTGTCTGATCCCTGTCTGTCTGTACACTGTCTGATCCCTGTCTGTCTGTACACTGTCTGATCTATGTCTGTTGTCTGATCCCTGTCTGTCTGTACACTGTCTGATCCCTGTCTGTCTGTACACTATCTGATCCCTGTCTGTCTGTACACTGTCTGATCCCTGCCTGTCTGTTGTCTGATCCCTGTCTGTCTGTACACTGTCTGATCCCTGTCTGTTGTCTGATCCCTGTCTGTCTGTACACTGTCTGATCCCTGTCTGTTGTCTGATCCCTGTCTGTCTGTACACTGTCTGATCCCTGTCTGTCTGTACACTGTCTGATCCCTGTCTGTCTGTACACTGTCTGATCCCTGTCTATTGTCTGATCCCTGTCTGTCTGTACACTGTATGATCCCAGTCTGTTGTCTGATCCCTGTCTGTCTGTACACTGTCTGATCCCTGTCTGTTGTCTGATCCCTGTCTGTCTGTACACTGTCTGATCCCTGCCTGTCTGTCTGTACACTGTCTGATCCCTGTCTGACTGTCTGTCTGTACACTGTCTGATCCCTGCCTGTCTGTACACTGTCTGATCCCTGCCTGTCTGTCTGTACACTGTCTGATCCCTGCCTGTCTGTACACTGTCTGATCCCTGTCTGTCTGTACACTGTCTGATCCCTGTCTGTTTGTCTGATCCCTGTCTGTCTGTACACTGTCTGATCCCTGCCTGTCTGTCTGTACACTGTCTGATCCCTGCCTGTCTGTCTGTACACTGTCTGATCCCAGAGGGAAAAGAAGGGAAGAGAAGGAAAAGGAGGGAGAGGGTTGGAGACAGAGGGAAGAGAAGGAAGGCTGTCCTTCCTGGCAGACAGCCTCATTCTAATCTGGGAAGATGGAGAGAGCAGAGAGGAGAAAGAAGAGAGCAGAAAAGTGACAGTGATGTGAAAAAGATATACACTACCGTTCAAAAGTTTGGGGTCACTTAGAAATGTCTTGTTTTTGAAAGAAAATACATTTTTTGGGCCATTAAAATAACATCACATTTTAATGGAATATCTACAATGGCTGATTGTTAATGGAATATCTACATAGGTGTACAGAGGCCCATTATCAGCAACCATCACTCCTGTGTTCCAATGGCACGTTGTCTTAGCTAATCCAAATTTCTAATTTTATAGGCTAATTGACCATTAGCACTTTCTTCTGAAACAGTGAAGAGGCGACTCCGGGATGCTGGCCTTCTAGGCAGAGTTCCTCTGTCCAGTGACTGTGTGGTTTTGCCCATCTTAATCTTTTATTTTTATTGGCCAGTCTGAGATATTTGGCTTTTTCTTTGCAACTCTGCCTAGAAGGCCAGTATCCCACTCCTCACTGTTGACATTGAAACTGGTGTTTTGCAGGTACTATTTAATAAAGCTGCCAGTTGAGGACTTGTGAGACGTCTGTTTCTCAAACTAGACACTAATGTACTTGTCCTCTTGCTCAGTTGTGCACCAGGGCCTCCCACTCCTCTTTCTATTCTGGTTAGTGCCAGTTTGCGCTGTTCTGTGAAGGGAGTAGTACACAGTGTTGTACGAGATCTTCAGTTTCTTGGCAATTTCTTGCATGGAATAGCCTTCATTTCTCAGAACAAGAATAGACTGATGAGTTTCAGAAGAAAGTTCTTTGTTTCTGGCCATTTGAGCCTGTAATTGAACCCACAAATGCTGATGCTCCAGATACTCAACTAGTCTAAATAAGGCCAGTTTTATTGCTTCTTTAATCAGAACAACAGTTTTCAGCTGTGCTAACATAATTGCAAAAGTGTTTTCTAATGATCAATTAGCCTATTAAAATGATAAACTTGGGTTAGCTAACACAACGTGCCATTGGAACGTGATGATGGTTGTGACGGTTGCTGATAATGGGCCTCTGTATACCTATGTAGATGTTCTATTAAAAATCAGCCGTTTCCAGCTACAATAACCATTTACAACATTAACAATGTCTACACTATTCCTGATCAATTTGATGTAATTTTAACCAACAATTTTTTTTTGCTTTTCTTTTAAAAACAAGGACATTTCTAAGTGACCCCAAACCTTTGAACGGCAGTGTGTGTTCTAAATGTTTGATAGCTCCTGCCTCGACCTGGTCTCACTTGAAAAACACATCAGGAAAACACATTCTTTACCACATTTAACCAGAAAATATAATTGAGATAAAGGCTAAGTGGATATAAATGCATGGGTCTCCCGTACGCAGAACTCTGTCATCATTTATTTCATATCCAGGTCTGGCTCTTCTGATTTCAAAGTGTCCTTTCTGATCGGTGTGATTAGAACTGAATTGGCATATTACATTTTCAACGTGGTCTCATAACTGAAGAGCTTCTGAAGAAAATGCTTCCAAATCGCGTAGGCTTTCATCTTGATCCTCCCTGTCTTCTTACATTACAGTAAAATAGTCCCCTAACATGATTAACAATAGAAATTGCATGTCTTTTTCTCCTTATTAGAATGGGAATAAATAGCAATACGCTGCCATTGCCATTGGAAGTCATTCAACATTCTGGAATGGAACTGAATCCAAATAGAATTTGGGGAGTTGTGATTCTAATAGAACACTTAGAAGGGACGAACAAACTCCTCGTTGGGCAGAGTTGAGGGAATATTGTCATGAATAACCCCATGGTTCTTACCATTCAATCAACCCACTGATCTAACTTTGAATAGAGCCACAGTACGCAGCCTCCTGTCTCCTTTCCCCTGAGGCATGTATCAGACTTATTGAAATACAGATTATTTCATTCGGATCATAATATCTTTCAGAATGTGTAATAATGATGTCACAGTGATATACAGAACAACAGGGCTGTGTTTTGTACAAACATGTGTTTTGTCCAGCAATGTTAAACTGATGCGGCTAAATCACGTGTCAAATGACAAAAGCTCTGTATGGTTATTGTTAGTCAAATTGTATTAGACCTTATACAGTACATCTCTCACATTCGTGGTGAGACCAAGGGGAGGTCATGGTATAATATAGAATTAATGAACAGTATGGATGTATCTATAGGCTTACATAGAGTGAGAGGCATGCACAGTACAATGAGGATGTATGGACTGTAATTGTGCTATTTTGCTCTCAACGAGTCCCTCTTAAATTGCTCCTTATAGGGGAATAATAAAGTTGTATTGTGTTGTATTGTGTTGTGTAGTCACATCGAGATGAGCTCCCAAAGGCTATGGAATGGAATTTCTGCACAATTGACTCCATCAAGGCGGGAGGTTAGAGGTGTTGTGAAGCTTTCTGCTCCTGCTCCCATTCTAGTCACTTCCTGATTTGAGTAAGCGTTCAGGGGCCATCGTGCCGGGCCCTCAGAGTCACAGGTGTCATAGTAACTGTCACAGGCTCCGCCTTAATGGCTCCTGGGGTGAGACGGGTCACAACGCTTCATCTGGAGTCAACACACCCAGGCCGCATCAGGTCACCCTCGTTTGGGTTGGAGGGACTTTATTCAAATGCAAATCATTACTGCGATATACTACTGTGTTGCTTGTCAGGTGTTGTGGAAGAGTGTGGTCTGGATATCTGCTTTTATATAGGGCGTCATTTAACCTTATCTCAATGATTTGGGTTTGTTTTATTTACTGAATGGTGTGTTGTGCTCGCTTCACAGAGACTCAATCAGTCAATCATGTTTGCATTGAATAAAAATGCCCCCTACAAAGTAGAAAAGAAAAATAGTTTCTCTAGTAGTTGAAGGTCTTATAACAACTGTCCCTAGATGTATACACTAAAAGTGGAGTTCTGGTAAAACCCACCGCACCACTACTTGACTCAGTGTGAACTGATCCGTTATTAAAACACCATTAGAAGTCAGTAATGAACAGGCAATTCCACAGACAAAGAAAAAAAAGTGTAATGATTCATAAACAATCTTAGCAAATAACAGCAATTTCAGACCTAATTCTGAGATTTCACGTCTGAATGCCTCGGCAGTACACACTCCATTAAACATTGTGAATAGCAGCCTTGCTTTAAGATCTGTACCTCAGCAAGCCTCTAGAACTGAGATAGCACTGTAGATGGTCCTTCAGTGCTTATTAGGATTAATTACTTTAATCCAGTATGTTACAGAATAATCAAGTCTACCCGCGGTGAATGGTGGGCTTTCACAACAGGTGACAAAATGTTTGTCAAAAACAGCTGAGAATTCATTAATCAAATGCCTGGCTTGTCAAGTCAGTTTGACTCTGTTATTAGCATGGATACACACAGGCTGACAACTCTGAGGGCAGAACATGTGCTGTATTATAATGTACCCATGAAACTTCGACAGGCTATAAAGGCTCCATTAGTGATATTCTAAGATGGGTATTTGGGTAGATGCTTAAAGATGCCATGGTGTTGTACTAACAAACATCAGACAAAAAGCAGAGACTTTTATAGATGCAAGTCACCAATCGTTCATTTTACTGCCTTCATTTTCCTGGACTCCAGGAAGAGTAGCTGTTGCCTTGGCAGGAACTAATGGGGATCCTTAATAAATACAAATATATGACATGCTAGATCGCTATGTTGCAATTCATCTGGGTTTATTCTCATGTACTGCAGCAGGAGGTCTCTCCCTTCTACCTGAAGATTTCCTAAGGCTCAGGTTGTTCTATACCCCTCCACACACACACACACACACACACACACACACACACACACACACACACACACACACACACACACACACACACACACACACACACACACACACACACACACACACACACACACACTATCATGTATTCACGCACGTGTACAAACATACGTGCATACACACACGATCACACACATTTCTCTAATCAAGAGGTATTACATCATGTATACTGGGACGTGAGAGCCACTCCAAACACGATCACGATCCACACCCCCCCGATCACATGTCCTATTACCACAGACATCTGACCGTTACCATTAGATAACATGGTCTACAGATTGAATAATACACATGGAAGTTTTTACAGGTCAACTGGGAGTCCAGCTTTCTTCTCTCTACTCTTTCCATCGCTCCTCTATTTATCCCTCTCTCCTCTATCTTTCCGTCTCCTTCTCCCTTACTCTGGCTTCCTCTCCCTCCACATCCCTCCCTTCTCTCCATCTCCATCTCTCAGTTCTGGGTAAATCCTATTTTCCACTGCCAGACATCCATCCTCAGGGACGTGAGGAGCTGAGAGCGTTTTTAAGTGTACGTTAAAACCTTCTCCTGGCACACAGCGGCGCAGGGACCTAAAGAGGACAACCCCTCCGCCTGCACATAGCCGTGTTCATGTTCAGCACATTCAAAAACACCACAAGTATTTCCCCGAAATATATAAGAGTCCTAGGAATAATGTGCTGGGTAATTCATGTTTGAAGTGTGAAAATAAATGTAAGGATATAGACTTAGGCTCATATTAATTTAAAGAGGAAAAAGACAGTGAACTAACAACTTCTTTTCAACAGCATAAAAGCATCACAAATACAGGATTCTGGAAGTCTTAAATTCTGCCATAAAGAGTGCTGGCCTAGATACTCTTTATCCGTGAGAGACAGATTGACAGATCTCAGATCCAGAAGCCTGAGGACGGTAGAGGATACAAAATTGACGGAAACTGAAAAGGATGTCCGAATCAAATCAAATCTCACACAGTCGTACTAATCATTATGACATCTTGAACATTAATGAGTTATCCCAGTCTCTGTTCAACGCTAAGGGTGGTCTTGGGCATACAGCCCATAATAAGGCATACTGCAGCACCACCATCTGGCTGTTGGGTGAAGTGTAAATGTTGTGCATGATGGGAAAATGTCTGAAAATTGAATATAATTTGACAAAATATGATAATAGTAAGGCTAATAACACTGGACGATTAATGGTTCTTTCATAATCTTCTTTCACAAACTACAAACTCATGTTTTATTTTTGGTTTTATTACAAGCACATGTACAATTAGTTGTTTGCCATTGAAAGCTACAGAAAGGCTGGCAAAAATCCACATATATCTACAGAATTCAATCTGTTAAAAACTGTATAGAAAAAGACCCCAAAACTGTACATGAATTACTTTTACTACATACAGTAATATATATATATATACACACACACACACACCATATACATACATACATACATACATACATACACACACACATACATACATACATACATACATACATACATACATACATACATACATACATACATACATACATACATACATACATACATACATACATACATACATACATACATACATACATACATACATACATGCACACACCTTAAAAGAGTGTACAGAAGTATACATAGATGTAAATATAGTCAAAGTTATGAGTGATGTCATAACGCTATGTACCGATGCATTGTAAAAGAGAAATACACATTCTGTTAAACTGTAAAGGCTGGCTGTAAAGTTCAAGCCTTACTAAGTCAGTAAAGTTATATATTAGAACAATAACCATCTACTATAGTTATTCATTAACCCATAGTCAATGGCTTTCAAAGTATATTTTTAAAAACAAACCCATATTTCATGCGAGAAACATGTATTATTTCAGTGCAGGAACACAGAAGAGACAATTGTACTTGGATTTCTTAGTATATTAATTGACAGAAAGCAAAATTGTAAAGCTATATCGTTTCATTTGCGTGATGTCTCTCTTCCCCGTGACAGTTGCAAAGATGGTGGCTAGATTAAGATAGTTCACTCAGGCTGTTTACCGTTGAATAAAATGGTATGTTACGGTCTACTTAACTGGGTGTTCCCATAGACACCAATGCAACAGCCACTCGGTCTGGTCTGCTTAGTTAGACATTCATTGAACCAGAACAGAAAAAACGAGTGAGTGAAGAGGTCTCCCCTTCTGAATATAAAAATGACAAAACAGGATTTTTCTAAGATGTACAAAAATACCTGGATGAGAGAGAATTCTGATCAGAACAGGGTCGCTGCCTGAAAAACACTACATTCTTACCACGTGTCAGTATTTGGTGATCATTTCCGTTCTGGATCATGGAAACGTTTTGATGTACTGCAGTGGTTTGTCCAACATAATTCTAACAGCAACAAGCCAGCTCACAGTTGAACACGTGGGAGTTTTGTTCAATAGCATCCATCCTTGTTTGCTGATATTACTAAGATCCTAAAACACAGATATATGTCATAATGACAGGCTTTAAGGAGTAGGCTTCATATACATTCAATATTCTGAAGCATAGCCAGCATCACCTACAGGACTAAAACAGTCAAATGCACATACTCTCTCTTTCTCCATCTTTCTGAGGGGTTGTCGCTCACAAAACCAACATTTTCCTCCAAACCAACTGACATTTGAGTTGAGCTCTAGGCCTTTTCAAACAGGAAACCGAACAGAGACAAAATGCTACACAGAATATCAAACAAAGAATCTCAATAAAAATCAATTCTAGACAACACAGTCAACTTATAATAGCGTAGTTTGCTTCAAGTTTTCAAGCTTTTATGGAATAGGTTTCGACTGGACTAGATCTCAAAGCAATTCAGAGAGATATTTCAGTTTGGAGAGTGTAAACTGTCAGAGAAAGAGAAGTTATGCTTGTTTGATTCATAAACTCACAGAGAAGCTCATTACATCCAGTGGTATATGACAGAGGCAGAGCAAACAAGTCAGTCAACATTATAAACACCCTAAACGACTAAGTACCAGTCTCATTCATCCTCTAACTAATGAACAGATGACCACAGAAGTGCTGATAAAAACACTAGTTCTCACCATTTTTGGAGTTATCCACTTCCTTACAGCAGGCCAATCATAATTTAGTCATCCATTGTAATCATTCATTCATGAATCAATCATTCACTAATTCATTCATTATTTGTAAACCTTGTCATAGCAATGTCCAGTATTATAGTTCTGACTGTGGTGTAATGTCCAGTATTATAGTTCTGACTGTGGTGTAATGTCCAGTATTATAGTTCTGACTGTGGTGTAATGTCCAGTGTTATAGTTCTGACTGTGGTGTAATGTCCAGTATTATAGTTCTGACTGTGGTGTAATGTCCAGTGTTATAGTTCTGACTGTGGTGCAATGTCCAGTATTATAGTTCTGACTGTGGTGTAATGTCCAGTGTTATAGTTCTGACTGTGGTGTAATGTCCAGTATTATAGTTCTGACTGTGGTGTAATGTCCAGTATTATAGTTCTGACTGTGGTGTAATGTCCAGTGTTATAGTTCTGACTGTGGTGTAATGTCCAGTATTATAGTTCTGACTGTGGTGTAATGTCCAGTATTATAGTTCTGACTGTGGTGTAATGTCCAGTATTATAGTTCTGACTGTGGTGTAATGTCCAGTATTATAGTTCTGACTGTGGTGTAATGTTCAGTGTTATAGTTCTGACTGTGGTGTAATGTCCAGTGTTATAGTTCTGACTGTGGTGTAATGTCCAGTATTATAGTTCTGACTGTGGTGTAATGTCCAGTGTTATAGTTCTGACTGTGGTGTAATGTCCAGTGTTATAGTTCTGACTGTGGTGTAATGTCCAGTGTTATAGTTCTGACTGTGGTGTAATGTCCAGTGTTATAGTTCTGACTGTGGTGTAATGTCCAGTATTATAGTTCTGACTGTGGTGTAATGTCCAGTATTATAGTTCTGACTGTGGTGTAATGTCCAGTGTTATAGTTCTGACTGTGGTGTAATGTCCAGTATTATAGTTCTGACTGTGGTTTAATGTCCAGTATTATAGTTCTGACTGTGGTGTAATGTCCAGTGTTATAGTTCTGACTGTGGTGTAATGTCCAGTATTATAGTTCTGACTGTGGTGTAATGTCCAGTATTATAGTTCTGACTGTGGTGTAATGTTCACTATTATAGTTCTGACTGTGGTGTAATGTCCAGTATTATAGTTCTGACTGTGGTGTAATGTCCAGTATTATAGTTCTGACTGTGGTGTAATGTTCAGTGTTATAGTTCTGACTGTGGTGTAATGTCCAGTGTTATAGTTCTGACTGTGGTGTAATGTCCAGTATTATAGTTCTGACTGTGGTGTAATGTCCAGTGTTATAGTTCTGACTGTGGTGTAATGTTCAGTGTTATAGTTCTGACTGTGGTGTAATGTCCAGTATTATAGTTCTGACTGTGGTGTAATGTCCAGTGTTATAGTTCTGACTGTGGTGCAATGTCCAGTATTATAGTTCTGACTGTGGTGTAATGTCCAGTATTATAGTTCTGACTGTGGTGTAATGTCCAGTGTTATAGTTCTGACTGTGGTGTAATGTTCAGTGTTATAGTTCTGACTGTGGTGTAATGTCCAGTGTTATAGTTCTGACTGTGGTGTAATGTCCAGTATTATAGTTCTGACTGTGGTGTAATGTCCAGTATTATAGTTCTGACTGTGGTGTAATGTCCAGTGTTATAGTTCTGACTGTGGTGTAATGTCCAGTATTATAGTTCTGACTGTGGTGTAATGTCCAGTGTTATAGTTCTGACTGTGGTGTAATGTCCAGTGTTATAGTTCTGACTGTGGTGTAATGTCCAGTATTATAGTTCTGACTGTGGTGTAATGTCCAGTGTTATAGTTCTGACTGTGGTGTAATGTCAGTGTTATAGTTCTGACTGTGGTGTAATGTCCAGTATTATAGTTCTGACTGTGGTGTAATGTCCAGTATTATAGTTCTGACTGTGGTGCAATGTCCAGTATTATAGTTCTGACTGTGGTGTAATGTCCAGTATTATAGTTCTGACTGTGGTGTAATGTCCAGTGTTATAGTTCTGACTGTGGTGTAATGTCCAGTGTTATAGTTCTGACTGTGGTGTAATGTCCAGTATTATAGTTCTGACTGTGGTGTAATGTCCAGTGTTATAGTTCTGACTGTGGTGTAATGTCCAGTATTATAGTTCTGACTGTGGTGTAATGTCCAGTGTTATAGTTCTGACTGTGGTGTAATGTCCAGTGTTATAGTTCTGACTGTGGTGTAATGTCCAGTGTTATAGTTCTGACTGTGGTGTAATGTCCAGTATTATAGTTCTGACTGTGGTGTAATGTTCAGTGTTATAGTTCTGACTGTGGTGTAATGTCCAGTGTTATAGTTCTGACTGTGGTTTAATGTCCAGTATTATAGTTCTGACTGTGGTGTAATGTTCAGTGTTATAGTTCTGACTGTGGTGTAATGTTCAGTGTTATAGTTCTGACTGTGGTGTAATGTTCAGTGTCTTTACATTTCAGTGAAGATTCATAATACCACCTAATAACAGACGGCCATCTTAAATATCATTGCTGCTTTCAATGAAACAGACGCACGCACGCACGCACGCACGCACGCACACGCACACACACACACACACACACACACACACACACACACACATCCTTATCTATATATGGGACATCCATATACTTTTGTTCCTCTTGGTTTGAACTGATCCCACAATGCACCACAAGACATCTACTGTCAAGCAGCTAAATGTGTGTAGAAAAACCTTGGTTTTGGTGAAGTCCCCCCTCCATCTCCCTTTCTCGTTCTCTCTCTCCTCACACCCACCACACAGACTGTGTTCCTCGGAGACGGATGGAGGGATGCATGACCAGATGAAGGAGTGAATGGATGAGAGGAGGAGTGGAGGATGAGAGTTGGTGGCAGTGAGGAGGAGGAGATGTAGTGAGGCTCGAGAGGACAGATCCACACGAGCATCACTTCAAAAGGAACAAGAGGAGAAATGGTAGAGGTAAAAAAAACACATGAAAAAATTAAACAGAGAAGATCTGAGGGAGGGAGAGAGCACACAGTGACAGATGAGATCTTAAGACCCCTGGCAGACTGTTGAGAGAATTATAACACTCTTATAACACCTTCATGAGGCTCTCACGCATCGTGTGAGACTTCTATGGGTATGTTCTATATTATTTATGCCAAGGGACAGCAGCGAAGAATAATGTCTACATTCTACATGTTGTATTTCTGTAACAGAGATCCACTGCTCTTAAAGGCTTCAGATCTGAGTGTGAGAGATGTTAGATATCTACATGGACAACGTTAAAGCCCAGAAACAAAGTAGGTTATCTCTCCTATCTAATAGTGTCCACCAATCCTGGTGTGGTGTAAGGCAGAATTTCTCTTCCTCTGTCCCACCCAGTCTCAGTGTAAGGCAATAACCAGCAAGGCAAGCCATTGAAAGAGTATTTTCTGAGCCTTTGGTTCCAGACTACTGTGTATTTCAAAGGAAACACTGTGTAGATGTTAAGGCGGAAAAGGATTCCCATGCATACTGGTTTCCCACTGTGGGTCCTTAGCACTACATGAGGCAGGATGCCTCAGCTTCCATGTCAGGAAATGGGACGGTTACAAGGGGGAATGGAGGTATAATCACATCACTCCACAGTAGACACAAGGACAGTCTATGACACGGGATACTACACACACAGAACTGTCTCTAGTCCAGTAGAGATAAACCACTATCACGGCCTAGCCACTTACAACTGAACTGGAAAAGACTAGTGTCTTATGGCGTGTTCCTGGATAAGACATATGCACAGAGGCAACACCAGTTTGTTCTATAGAAAGCAGGACAGAAAGAGAGAGGAAAAGACAAAAGAAAAACAGGAAAGTGTGGTCAGTTAAAGCACATGCAATACCTCTGAACATCTTCCATTAATACTGGGCATCCCTGCTTTATTGACAGACAGATACGGGGGAGTGGCACACACCCACACACCCACAAACACCCACACACTGGAGGGTGGGTCTGAGGGGTCGTACCCATAGTAGACATTAATGGGTGGAGCCAAGGCCCTTTCCACCAATCCACAGGCACTGCTTGCCTGGAGCCAAGTCTGTTCAGTTCACTCAGCTCCTTGTGCTAAACACAACACAGCCGTAGGACTGTGGATCATGTGGATCGTCCTTCTGTGTGTATTTGGTGTTTGTTTGCTTTTTCACAATGACATTGGTAACTGTACGCGTCTAGATTAGGTATCTATTGTCTAGAGGACAGATTGTTCCAGTGACCACTCAACACTGAAATCTTGGTCTAGACTTCCAGTCTAAATCAGACTAAACTCCACTCTATAGACTACACCGAGGTCTCAGGCCCTGCCCCATTGTGGGCATAGCCAGCCCCAGAGTGACGGGAGTTGCCGGCGAATCGGAGGAGTGGGGTGAAAGTGCAGTAGTCGGGCCCGCTCCTCCAGTGGGTGAACATAAGTTTTTTGGTGAAGGGTTCAGACCTTCTGGGAATGGGGTTCTGGTGGTCGGCCCTCCTGCGCGTGGGCGCGTGGAGAGATGCCAGCGGGGTGAACTCCGATAGCTGGCCGTTATACAGCTTGTCTGCATTCTGTAAGGGAGGGATGGAGAGATGGGAGGAGAGAGAGGAAAGAGGGAGAGAACAGAGGAGTTATTATCTGGATTAAGGGAAGTGGGAGCCAATTCAGGTCCTCAAAAGGTGTGGTGTGTGAAGGGTTTTGTTCCAGCCCAGTATTAACCTGATTCAACCATTTCAACTATTTCAACTTATCGTGGTCTTTAATTAAAAAATATTTGATTTAATCCAGTGAGTCTAAACTGGGTAGGAACAAAAGCCTGCATACGACACTCTGCTGTCTGCCAGAACCAGGATTGACCACATGGTGGACCCAGAAGACGACAAACCCCACCACTACCCCTACCCCAAAACCACATCAACACAAACACACCAGACCCTGTTAGCAAAAGATGTCAGGGAGCAAAGCATAAGCAAACTGAAGAAGTGAACGGTCGGTCAAAGCATGCAGCATGTCCTCAGAGAACATCAAGGTGAATACGGCTGTTCAGTCTCAGACAAACACTCTGCCGAGCTTATAACTGGACTCACTGAACATCAATCAAACCTATTGTATTTTGTGAAAGCTAGATTCTAAACCTCGCTTTCACCTATCCAGCCAAACACAATTCAGTGCTTACTACCTCTAGGTGGAGGAACAAATTCAGGATGTATTTGAAATGTATAGGAACAGGGCCCAAGCCAGACCATATGGTGTTAGGCAGGGGAGGGCGATCCTGGCAGTATGAGCCTTCTGCTTAACTCAGTTGGGACTTTGGGATAGATTGAGAATCTGTCTAGTCAGGACAGGAGTCTAGCCTCACAGGCTAAACAGATGGACTACATGGTTTAATTAAGGAGAGGTCTGGCCCAGAGACTTAGTATGCTACAGGGGAGCCACGCATCTCCTGACATCCTACTCATTTAGCTGATGCCGATTGTGTTACCTTGAGCTCGTTACTAAACACAGGCTGCAGTACCTTCTGTAAACACTGGAGGGGGTAAGTGCTCTACTTTATAATAGTACTTGTTCCGCTGTCACAAAACAATTGCTATGGCACTGATGATAAACGCATTCAGCATTCAAAAAGAGAATAACACCTAATTGATATGTTAAACTAGTTGTGATAGCTTTATCAGGAAACATATTTCATTCATTAGGGTAATGAACAACTCTTAGACTGATGGCATAATGCTTAAAACTTCATTTGGGACGAGACAGCCTGTCAGTGCCCCCCCCAGCCATTCACCCAGCCCTTCACCCAGCTCTTCACCCAGCTCTTCACCCAGCTCTTCACCCAGCTCTTCACCGCACTCTTCACCCCACTCTTCACCCCACTCTTCACCGCACTCTTCACCGCACTCTTCACCGCACTCAGAGTCGGTCCCTCCTGTCTTTACCGTGGTGAGGCTAGGCCTCTGAGGTGGACAGGGCAACCCCCCCATCTAGCAGGGAGTCCCGGCTGTAGGTCATAACTCCATCAATGTTTCTATCAGCCCTCATTCGCTGTGGACAGCAAGATACACACGCTCAACACACATAGATCTAAACACACACACACGCTCAACATAGACATATCTGCACAAACACACACTTGCCATTTTGAAGGGGCTTCAAATATCTGTTTCATGTCAGAAACGTTGTTTCTGTATTTATGAATGAGCATTCTAACCAACGCTCTTTCAAGGTACACTTAATGCACGGCATGGACATGCAAGTCAACAGGCACCTGTAAGCATTCACCACTACATGTCCATGCAGAGACACAGAGGGAGGAGAGGGCATGCGGATAGGTTGAGAGAGGGTCACCTGACCTCCTAGTCAAGTGGTTGGGTTAGAAACTGAGTCTGCTTGAAGTCTGGGAGAGCATAAAGATGGTGGACTGCTCAGAGGTAAGACATGGCCGCTTTGTCTGCCGTTCCCAAGGAGACAGAGCCAGGTCAGAGGGGTCAGAGGGTAGAGGTTAAAGGTCACACAGGCCAGTAGAGAGGGCAGGCAGGGACAGAGGAGAGGAGAGAAGTGTTAAAAGGAACACTTTGTATCTTAAAAGACACTTGATGTTCACCATCAATCACTATTTCAGGAAGAGGAAAGAGGAGGGTGTTAGAAGCTCTTCCGGGTCATGGCGAGGTGAACCGAGGTCAGTAGGGAGAGGTTAGAGGAATCACTGTACACAGTACAGACAAATGGCTCATTTAGTAGTGAGAGAAATTCCAGACAGCCAGACATACAACTCTCAGCCTTTCAGAATGGGTAACAAGTTATACAGCGTTTCCCTCCAGATTGGTTGTTTGAGAAGAAGAAGTGAACACTACACACTGATTCAACAGCTCACTTACTTGAAGAAGACCTGGAATATATCCACACGCAGCATACAGCTAAAGTCACAGTGATACATATATATATATATATATATATGATATACCGTATATACAGAATGCACATTTAATCCTCTGATTTTAAATGTAAGCATGTGTGCATGTACTTCTGTGCATAATGTGTGTGTGTGTGTGTGTGTGTGTGCGCCCGCCCACCTGGATGCGTTCTGTGGTGGTGGGCCACAGGGCCCTGCAGACGACCTTCTTGACCACGTCAGGCAGCAAACTGGTGACGATGAGCAGGATGATGCTGAGCCAGGCCGGACCGCTGGACAACATCTGAATAAACACATAGTACATCCTCTGGTAGTTCAGGAAGGGCCTGGAGAGAGCAGAGAGGATCTAGTTATTATACATCTAGAACCTCTCAATGAACACATAGTACAACCTCTGGTAGTTCAGGAAGGGCCTGGGGAGAGCAGAGAGGATCTAGTTATTATACATCTAGAACCTCTCAATGAACACATAGTACAACCTCTGGTAGGGACACAGAGGACAGGATCTATTTTGTCTATATCTATGTTTATAACATCTGCATAAACATATAGTACAACCTCTGGTAGAGAGACCGAGAAGACAAGATCTATTTCACCTATATCTATGTTTATAACATCTGCATAAACACATAGTACTTCCCCTGGTAACATGAAGAACAGAAAGCTATAGGATATACTAAAACATACCAAATGATGCCTCCCCATAGCAGAGAGAAGATGACAAAGAAAAGCAGCGAGCCCCAGATGACAAAGTGGTTGATCCACGTCCAGTAGTGTGTGTCCATGGCGAGCTGTGAGATGGAGAGAGACAGAGACAGAGAGAGACACAGAGACAGAGAGAGAGACAGAGAGAGACACAGAGACAGAGAGAGACAGAGAGACAGAGAGAGAGAGAGAGAGAGAGAGAGAGACAGAGACACAGAGACACAGAGACACAGAGAGAGACACAGAGACACAGAGACAGACAGACAGAGAGAGAAAGTGAGACAGAAAGAGATAAACAGAGAGACAGAGAAAGAGAGGTAGAGAAAGACCATCGACTTGTAATTAAATCAAAGCAGTAGAACTCTCTAATATCGAGTCCCTTTAACATCTAGCATAAAGTAGTGCCTTAGAGGTAGTGATGAGTAGGAGGTTACTGTAAAGTAGTGCCTTAGCGGTGGTGATGGGTAGGATGTTACTGTAAAGTAGTGCCTTAGTGGTGGTGATGGGTAGGATGTTACTGTAAAGTAGTGCCTTAGCAGTGGTGATGGGTAGGATGTTACTGTAAAGTAGTGCCTTAGCAGTGGTGATGGGTAGGATGTTACTGTAAAGTAGTGCCTTAGCGGTGGTGATGGGTAGGATGTTACTGTAAAGTAGTGCCTTAGCGGTGGTGATGGGTAGGATGTTACTGTAAAGTAGTGCCTTAGCGGTGGTGATGGGTAGGATGTTACTGTAAAGTAGTGCCTTAGCAGTGGTGATGCGTAGGATGTTACTGTAAAGTAGTGCCTTAGCGGTGGTGATGGGTAGGATGTTACTGTAAAGTAGTGCCTTAGCGGTGGTGATAGGTAGGATGTTACTGTAAAGTAGTGCCTTAGCAGTGGTGATGGGTAGGATGTTACTGTAAAGTAGTGCCTTAGCGGTGGTGATGGGTAGGATGTTACTGTACCTTTAAGGTGACTGTGAACACCAGCACAGTGAAGACCAGAGTCCCAAACGTCCAGTTACCAAACATCTGTGGAGAGGAAGGTATTACAGAGAGAAATCACACTATTAGAAATGCAGCCATTTCAGAGGACAGTATGCTACTGTAATTACAGTCAGCCTTGACTAAATAAATTTCCTTTGCATTACTACATATGTTTGTTGCTATGTTTAGCTTTTAAAATGAGAAATTATCCAGGATTAATCAATACAAAAATCACACAGTTTAGTTGTATTTTCCAGAGATGTTTTTTTTCATTCAGTTATATGAAGTCAAACCAGTGCAGAGATGGAAAATGGATATTAAAATATTTTCAAGCTGCTTCAAACAACAACAATATGTGCACTATTTCTCTTAGTTCTGCATTTAAAGTACAGAATAACCTGAAATTACCTAGATGTGTCTCTAAAATAAACATTTTTACAAATAAAACATGTTCTGCACGTTCAAATAGCTTGTGATGTTGATGGAATGCTAATACCCAAACCAATGGTGATGAGGGTCAACAACATGAAGTTACCTACCAACACATAAACCCACCTGCTTTCCTCAAGGGGGCTTAAAGGGACAATTCACCCCAATGTATGAATTCACCTGACAAACTTTGACTGAGGGAGAACTATCCTTTTAACAGTCAAAATGAGCTGCTTCTTTAAAACTACTGCAAGGGCCAATGAAATGCAGTGATAGAAGAGAACCTTGAAAAACAGACTCCTTCTGTCTGTGTTGTTTTAACTTCCTGTTTTCACCCTTTCCTTTTTTCTGCCAAATATTCCACCAAGACAATAAGTTTGAGATAGAAGTCTAGTCAGCTCCACAGACGGTCATTTTGTTTCAAATTGCATAACTATGAAATATCCAACCTGACATGTCCTATACAACAATATCCGTCAAATGTACTTGGCCATTCATTTCCTTTGTCACATACTGTAGTCTATAGTGTACGGGTGGAACAGTGTGAACCCTGAGCTCTAATACCCTGATGCCTGACCCAGTCTTACAGCCTTGTGTTCTGACAGGAGATGACATCTTAGAGTAGGGGTAGCCAATCCTGGTCCTGGAGGGTCGCGGCGTGTACAGGCTTGTGTTCCAGCCCAGCTCTAACACACCAGATCAATTGTGTTATAGATCAATACCATTTGTTGATTATCTGCAACAGGTGTGTTAAAGCTGGGCGGAAACAAAACCCTGCCCTAAAGACTCAATATGAGCTGTTTCCTACCACCCTCCATGGTGGATGTCTACTAGCAGAAACCACTGTTGTACCGGACACACAAACAACATGAGGAAGTCTGGACTACGGCAACTACACAACGAGACAAGAGTGGAGTTGGAGTATGGGTCTACTATTACTACACGGATATACCCACAGCTCATTGGCCTATACAGGCAGTAGGGGTTGGATATGAGGGGATACCTATTGGATGAGATGACGGGCGGTTTGGTTACGCAATGTGACGGGCAGTGGAGGGGGGCAGTCCAACTAAAACTAAACCAGGGTGACAGACAGATAGGGACAGGCTTACCATCTGTGTGTTGGTTGTCATTAGCTGAGGAGAGGACGAGAAGCATAAAGAACAAGCAACATAAAGGTAAGAGGAGCAGAAGAGGAGGAGGAAGAAGAGGAAGAAAATAAAAGAAAGAACTGGAAGCCATAAAACTAAAACATCTGATATTCAAAGGAAATAAAGCAAAAACAGGCAAATCAAAGCAATCCAACAGGTTAAAGTGATATAAAGGAAGAGATATAAAAGGAGAAACAGCACAGAGAAAGATGTCTGCAGACTCAACATGCTTTCCTTTCATAGATATGAATGGGAGATCCGGTCATGGTTTTATGCAAAGGATCACAGGTGAATCTGCAGGCCAGGAGATCTTATGTCATCCATTTACCTAAAATCACCACACCTTCCACAGACGACAGCTGTTCTGACTGAAGTTTTAGAATGCTGTTCACTAACATGAATTCAATGTCAAATGAACTCAAAGGTCCATGTTGAATTGTGGGTAAAAGCGGGGTCAAAACTTGATGAAAAGTATGTACATTGGTGACAATTACGTTTTCCACGTTGACAAACCGTGGAAACAGCGTCGATCCAACCTGTGTGTGACCGGTGAGCTCACTCATAACCCACAGTCACAATCAGCCACTCCACATCACAATCAGCCACTCCACATCACAATCACTGGACACTCCTTCACGGCAGGAACATAAACACTTGACATGGGCTTGGAGAAGTGCAGCATGATCAGACGATCATTTTATAACTTCACACCAACATATACTCTTTAACGCAGTACTCCAGTAGCCACGGCGACGGTGTCTTTACCTGTCCGTTGCTGGTGAAGGTGCTGTTGTTGAACAGGAAGTAAGAACCAAAGAAGAAGACGACGGCGTCGAACACCCCCAGGAAGGTCCAGTAGATGAAAATGGGCCAACGCAGGAGAGAGTTCTTAGCTATGTCCCTGTAGAGAGGAAACATTACAGTACACATTATATACAGTAAATATAGGAGGGAGTTCTGAGCTATGTCCCTGTAGAGAGGAAACATTACAGTACACATTATATACAGTAAATATAGGAGGGAGTTCTGAGCTATGTCCCTGTAGAGAGGAAACATTATATGTGTACCGTAACTCGTTCTGCACCAGAACAAGGCAGTTAACCCACTGTTCCTAGGCCGTCATTGAACATAAGAATATGTTCTTAACTGACCTAGTTAAATAAAGGTAAAATAATACTAAAAATAAAATAAAATAAAATAGGCCTCCCGGGTGGAGCAGTGGTTAAGGGTGCTGTACTGCAGCGCCAGCTGTGCCACCAGAGACTCTGGGTTCGCGCCCAGGCTCTGTCGTAACCGGCCGCGACCGGGAGGTTCGTGGGGCGACGC
The DNA here is from genome assembly GCF_023373465.1 of Oncorhynchus keta. Lineage (NCBI taxonomy): Eukaryota > Metazoa > Chordata > Actinopteri > Salmoniformes > Salmonidae > Oncorhynchus > Oncorhynchus keta. The sequence continues at coordinate 62,300,583 of NC_068450.1, forward strand.
ACAATTGGCATAGCGTCGCCCGGGTTAGGGAGGGATTGGCCGGTATGGATATCCTTGTCTCATCGCGCACCAGCGACTCCTGTGGCGGGCCGGGCGCAGTGCGCGCTAACCAAGGTTGCCAGGTGCACGGTGTTTCCTCTGACACATTGGTGCGGCTGGCTTCCGGGTTGGATACGCGCTGTGTTAAGAAGCAGTGCGGCTTGGTTGGGTTGTGTATCAGAGGACGCATGACTTTCAACCTTCGTCTCTCCCGAGCCCGTACGGGAGTTGTAGCGATGAGACAAGATAGTAGCTACTAAAACAATTGGATACCACGAAATTGGGGAGAAAAAGGGGTAAAATGAATAATAATAATAATAAAATAAATGAAAATATATATATAAATATATAATCCTTAGCTATGTCCTGATGACCTGAACATAATGCTTGCATTACATTCCATGTATTTTGGGATTTAATTAGATGGTTCTATTGTTTTCCCATTCATTTGTAGATTCCTTTCAATTCATACTAATGTCTGACACATTTAGACATTTAGATAATTGTCCCTTTAACCAGAAGAATTCCAAGCTAACAGCAATCACACTTTCTATTAGTCTCCAGAGCTAAAACAGCATTCCTCCAACACAACCGTGAGCAAGGCAGCATTGATTTAACAGTTAGCTGACAAATCCAGGCATGGAGGAATGATGTCTTTCTGCCTGCTGCATTGTTAGTCTAAATTTTCCACACAATGACCCATAGGTAGCTAGCAGGGAAATGGAGTATTGATTGTCACCAGGCAGAGAGAGGAAAAGCAAACAAAAACATCAAGCATTTACTGGCAACACCACTGAACAATGTGAGCTTTACACTGTATGTATGGATTCACAAACAAGTGTGTCTACGTGATTCTATTATTATCAAGTAACGTCTTACAACATCTTGAGAATGTGAATGTGGCTGTTGTTCAGTAACAGAGTTCATACGAGGAGAGAGATGGCAGTCACAGTTTGCCAAGAGCTGATAGGATTTTACAATTATCTGCTCAGTATGATCTGAGGAAACGCTGTGGAAGAGATCAACTGAGGAACATTCCCAATGTGAGATTTTCTAACAGTCTACAGAAATGTATCACATCACACTATTGCATGCTGGGACAGGCAGTTGGTGGGTAGCGCCTACACTATATATACAAAAGTATGTGGACACAGCTTCAAATGAATGGATTCAGCTACTTCAGCCACACCTGCTGCTGACAGGTGTAAACAGGAGAACACTACCGTTCAGAAGTTTAGGGTCACTTAGATATGTCTTGTTTTTGAAAGAAAAACACTTTTTTGTCCATTAAAATAACATCAAATTGTTCAGAAATGCAGTGCAGAATTTGTTAATGTTGTAAATGACTATAGTAGCTGGTAACAGTTGATTGTTAATGGAATATCTACATAGGCGTACAGAGGCCCATTATCAGCAACCATCACTCCTGTGTTCCAATGGCATGTTGTGTTAGCTAACCCAAGTTTATCATTTTAAAAGGCTAATTGATCATTAGAAACTCCTTGTGCAATTATGTTAGCACAGCTGAAAACTGTTGTTTTGATTAAAGAAGCAATTAAACTGGCCTTCTGCTGAAGGATGGGATTAAAAACAAACAAAAGATAACTATTGTAAAATACATTGTGTCCGTATAATTTATATAGTATGTGTATAAGCTGTAAGTAGAAGCCTAAGTGTTGTTGTCCATTAGTTTACTCCAATTAGGGGAGGGGTGGTAGGGTTAGGGGAGGGGTGGGAGGGTTAGTGGAAAATAATAAAGGAAATATATTTGGAAAAATATGTATACAAAAATATATATGGGGGATTTGAAATGATGCAGACAATTACATTGATAAAAGCTACAATCTGCAGTATTACAGCTGACATCACCGATTACCAAGCATCGGCTGGGGTGGTATAAAGCTTGCCGTCATTGGACTCTGGAGCAGTGGAAACACGTTCTCTATAGTGATGAATCACGCTCCACCATCTGGCAGTCCGACGGAGGAATCTGGGTTTGGAGGATGCCAGGAGAACGCTACCTGCCCCAATGTATAGTGACAACTGTAAAGTTTAGTGGAGGAATAATGGTCTGGGGCTGTTTTTTCATGGTTCGGACGAGGCCCCTTAGATCCAGGGAAGGGATATCTTAACGCTACAGCATACAATGACATTCTAGATGATTCTGTGCTTCGAACTTTGTGGCAACAGTTTGGAGAAGGCCTTTTCCTGTTTCAGCATGACAATGCCCCTGTGCACAAAGCGAGGTTCAAACAGAAATGGTTTGTCGAGATCGGTGTGGAAGAACTTGACTGTCCTGCACAGAGCCCTGACCTCATCCCCATCAAACACTTTTGGGAGGAATTGGAACGCCAACTGTAAGCCAGCTTAATCGCCAAACATCAGTGCCCGACCTCACTAATGCTCTTCTGGCTGAAAGGAAGCAAGTCCCTGTAGCAATGTTCCAACATCTAGTGGAAAGGCTGTTATTGCAACAAAAGGGGGGACCAACTCCCTATTAATGCCCATGATTTTGGAGTGAGATGTTCGACGAGCAGGTATCCACAAACTTTGGTCATGTAGTGTACCTGTAGAGGGAGGGGTCTTTCTTGAGGATGTCCATGTTGATGTGCTGCTCGATGAGGCTGAAGAGCAGGATGGGTAGAGAGGTAAAGCTGATATTGTACAGTGTCAGATAGGCTGTGTCATACAGCGGCTGGAGAGAGACAGGATGGTAGAGAACAACCAAGATCAGTCATTTAAAACAATATTTATATCTTACTCATTTGTCATGCATTCTTAACCAGAGAAAAACAATTCAAACTTCTCCACAAAGTCATGGTTTAAAGTACTACAATTTTTGAGAACATCTTTTATGTACCTGTTGGGAGAAGCCACAGAAGAACTGGTAGAGGAACTGAGGGAAGATGAAGGCGACATTCTGAGGAAAAATAAAATTATGTGTTAATGCTTAATCATCGGTAGTTCTAAGTTACATTTAGTGAGAAAACACTCACTTTGTAGAAGAAGTACTGGACAAGCTCTGAGATGCGGATGTAGTAGTAGTGTCCGTGAACCAGCAGCATCTTCTTCAGGTGTTTGAACTTCGGGATGGCGTAGTCACTGTTCCGCGCTGCCTGGCGACCCTCTTTACCCATGATGCCTTAGGGGAGGACATGACTGATCACTTTTACCATTTGTTATGCAAGTCATATACATGAATAAAAATATATAAAACTACATTCAAATATATATATATAAAATCAACCAATCTAAATCGTATTCAAATTCAAATAACTTTATTGAAAAGAGGCCCATTTACAGTGAACAGGGTAATACTAACCGATGCCCACGTGAGCCTCCAGGATCATGCTAACATCATTAGCCCCGTCTCCAATGGCTAGCGTGATGGGGTGTTCTGGAGACGATTTGATCAGCTTCACAATCTGGCAACACAACGTTTCAGGATCAGTGAGATAAGCGTTTTTAGAGCAAAACCTACAGACAATGTTATATGAACCTAACCACTGTATATTAACCTATATTAACATGACAGAGAGGATACTTGTAGTAGTAAGACTTCCTATGTGAATGTCAGTACATATTACATCACAGCCCATATTCCTCTGCCTCCTAGCACAGTGGGGGAGAACTAGAGAGAAGGGTGATATTGTGATATTGTGCAGAAAGAGATAGTGACAGTCATATCAGACAGAGCTCAATAGAACTCCTCAGTAAGAGATAGTGACAGTCATATCAGACAGAGCTCAATAGAACTCCTCCGTAAGAGATAGTGACAGTCATATCAGACAGAGCTCAATAGAACTCCTCAGTAAGAGATAGTGACAGTCATATCAGTCAGAGTTCAATAGAACTCCTCAGTAAGAGATAGTGACAGTCATATCAGACAGAGCTCAATAGAACTCCTCAGTAAGAGATAGTGACAGTCATATCAGTCAGAGTTCAATAGAACTCCTCAGTAAGAGATAGTGACAGTCATATCAGACAGAGCTCAATAGAACTCCTCAGTAAGAGATAGTGACAGTCATATCAGACAGAGCTCAATAGAACTCCTCAGTAAGAGATAGTGACAGTCATATCAGACAGAGCTCAATAGAACTCCTCAGTAAGAGATAGTGACAGTCATATCAGACAGAGCACAATAGAACTCCTCAGTAAGAGATAGCGACAGTCATATCAGACAGAGCTCAATAGAACTCCTCAGTAAGAGATAGCGACAGTCATATCAGACAGAGCTCAATAGAACTCCTCCGTAAGAGATAGTGACAGTCATATCAGACAGAGCTCAATAGAACTCCTCCGTAAGAGATAGCGACAGTCATATCAGACAGAGCTCAATAGAACTCCTCCGTAAGAGATAGTGACAGTCATATCAGACAGAGCTCAATAGAACTCCTCAGTAAGAGATAGTGACAGTCATATCAGAGAGCTCAATAGAACTCCTCAGTAGGAGAAGGTGACAGTCATATCAGACAGAGCTCAATAGAACTCCTCAGTAAAGATGGAGAGAGTCATATGAGAGAGAGCTCAATAGAACTCCTCAGTAGGAGATAGTGACAGTCATATCAGACAGAGCTCAATAGAACTCCTCAGTAAGAGATAGTGACAGTCATATCAGACAGAGCTCAATAGAACTCCTCAGTAAGAGATAGTGACAGTCATATCAGACAGAGCTCAATAGAACTCCTCCGTAAGAGATAGTGACAGTCATATCAGACAGAGCTCAATAGAACTCCTCAGTAAGAGATAGTGACAGTCATATCAGAGAGCTCAATAGAACTCCTCAGTAGGAGAGGGTGACAGTCATATCAGACAGAGCTCAATAGAACTCCTCAGTAAAGATGGAGACAGTCATATGAGAGAGAGCTCAATAGAACTCCTCAGTAAGAGATAGTGACAGTCAGACAGAGCTCAATATAACTCCTCAGTAAAGATGGAGACAGTGATATGAGAGAGAGCTCAATAGAACTCCTCAGTAAAGATAGACAGTCATATCAGACAGAGCTCAATAAAACACCTCAGTAAAGATGGAGACAGTCATATGAGAGAGAGCTCAATAGAACTCCTCAGTAAAGATGGAGACAGTCATATGAGAGAGCTCAATATAACTCTTCAGTAAGAGATAGTGAGTCATATCAGTCAGAGTTCAATAGAACTCCTCAGTAAGAGATAGTGACAGCCATGTCAGACAGAGCTCAATATAATATACTGTAATTCATCAGTCCCAAATAACATCTGCTATGACAGGTGGGGTCTAATGTGAGAGAGAGAGAGAGAGAGAGAGAGAGATAGAAGAGGGGGAGACAGAAAGGTAATGTGTCGGAGACAAATAGAGTGGAGAGAGAGCGAGAAGGGCAACAGTCTGGAGTGGCACTAATTGGTAACCAGAGACCAGAGGTGGGGGAGGGAGGGAGGTAGTGGAGTCCAGTAAGTAGAGAGGTGAAACATCAACCAGCTCAACACTCCATCAGACTGTGTCAGTGCTTCCTTCACTTAACCTAGCCGTGACGGATCACATGACACCAAAGTCATGTTGGTCAGAAATAGGTGTGGAAACGTGTCGTTTGAAATAACTTGGCCTGATAGGCTACCTGTGCTTTCTGGAGGGGAGCCATGCGGCAGCAGAGCACAGCGCTGCAGTTCCTACAGATCTCCAGGAAGATCTCCTTGTAGTTCCCCTGACTGGAGTCCTCCTGACTGGGCTTCAGCACCGCAGACAGGGTGGCCCCGTCGATGATCAGACCGTAGTCCACACAGTCAGCAGACAGACTGGGGACACACACACACAGAGATACACACGTTAACACACACAGTCTTTAACTAACCTTGTGGGGGGACACAATTTATAACCATTCAAAATCCTATTTTCCCTAACTCCTAACCCTAAACTTAACTCTAACTCTAAGCCCAAAACCGAACCTTAACCGTAACCCTTAACCTAAACGTGTGTGTGTGTGTTGGGATCCCGGCACCCACCCTGAGAAGGTGTCTCTGGTCATGCTACCATGCTGTCTGAGTACAGTTTTACTCAGGTCAAACAGAACGTCATGTAGACTCTGTTCCTCGGTGCGTTTGGTGGTCAGCTCCAGTATCTGTGTGGAGCGGCGAAACAGCTTGCTAGCGTAACAAGTAGCTGCCGCCGTCTCCATCTTGTCTCCGGTCAGCACCCACACCTTCATCCCAGCCTTCTGGAGAGACTCGATGGTGTCTGCTGCCTTGTCCTGGAGCCTGGAGAACAGGCAACATAAAGTCAGGCAGCAGCCAATGGAGAAACGCTGTACATGGTCATTAGCAGTCAATGGAACAACGCTGTACATGGTCATTAGCAGTCAATGGAACAACGCTGTACATGGTCATCAGCAGTCAATGGAACAACGCTGTACATGGTCATTAGCAGTCAATGGAACAACGCTGTACATGGTCATCAGCAGTCAATGGAACAACGCTGAACATGGTCATCAGCAGTCAATGGAACAACGCTGTACATGGTCATTAGCAGTCAATGGAACAACGCTGTACATGGTCATCAGCAGTCAATGGAACAACGCTGTACATGGTCATTAGCAGTCAATGGAACAACGCTGTACATGGTCATTAGCAGTCAATGGAACAACGCTGTACATGGTCATCAGCAGTCAATGGAGCAACGCTGTACATGGTCATCAGCAGTCAATGGAACAACGCTGTACATGGTCATCAGCAGTCAATGGAGCAACGCTGTACATGGTCATTAGCAGTCAATGGAGCAACGCTGTACATGGTCATCAGCAGTCAATGGAGCAACGCTGTACATGGTCATCAGCAGTCAATGGAGCAACGCTGTACATGGTCATCAGCAGTCAATGGAGCAACGCTGTACATGGTCATTAGCAGTCAATGGAACAACGCTGTACATGGTCATCAGCAGTCAATGGAACAACGCTGTACATGGTCATCAGCAGTCAATGGAACAACGCTGTACATGGTCATCAGCAGTCAATGGAACAGCGCTGTGCATGGTCATCAGCAGTCAATGGAACAGCGCTGTGCATGGTCATCAGCAGTCAATGGAACAACGCTGTGCATGGTCATCAGCAGTCAATGGAACAACGCTGTGCATGGTCATCAGCAGTCAATGGAACAGCGCTGTACATGGTCATCAGCAGTCAATGGAGCAACGCTGTACATGGTCATTAGCAGTCAATGGAACAACGCTGTGCATGGTCATCAGCAGTCAATGGAACAACGCTGTACATGGTCATCAGCAGTCAATGGAGCAACGCTGTACATGGTCATTAGCAGTCAATGGAGAAACGCTGTACATGGTCATTAGCAGTCAATGGAGAAACGCTGTACATGGTCATTAGCAGTCAATGGAGCAACGCTGTACATGGTCATTAGCAGTCAATGGAGCAACGCTGTACATGGTCATTAGCAGTCAATGGATAAACGCTGTACATGGTCATCAGCAGTCAATGGAGCAACGCTGTACATGGTCATTAGCAGTGAATGGAACAACGCTGTACATGGTCATCAGCAGTCAATGGAACAGCGCTGTGCATGGTCATCAGCAGTCAATGGAGCAACGCTGTACATGGTCATTAGCAGTCAATGGATAAACGCTGTACATGGTCATCAGCAGTCAATGGAGCAACGCGGTACATGGTCATCAGCAGTCAATGGAGCAATGCGTTACATGGTCATCAGCAGTCAATGGAACAGCGCTGTACATGGTCATTAGCAGTCAATGGAGCAATGCGTTACATGGTCATTAGCAGTCAATGGAGAAACGCTGTACATGGTCATCAGCAGTCAATGGAGCAACGCGGTACATGGTCATTAGCAGTCAATGGAGAAACGCTGTACATGGTCATTAGCAGTCAATGGAGAAACGCTGTACATGGTCATTAGCAGTCAATGGAGAAACGCTGTACATGGTCATTAGCAGTCAATGGAGAAACGCTGTACATGGTCATTAGCAGTCAATGGAGCAACGCGGTACATGGTCATCAGCAGTCAATGGAGAAACGCTGTACATGGTCATTAGCAGTCAATGGAGCAACGCGGTACATGGTCATCAGCAGTCAATGGAGAAACGCTGTACATGGTCATCAGCAGTCAATGGAGCAACGCTGTACATGGTCATCAGCAGTCAATGGAACAACGCTGTACATGGTAATCAGCAGTCAATGGAGCAGCGCTGTACATGGTCATTAGCAGTCAATGGAGCAGCGCTGTACATGGTAATCAGCAGTCAATGGAACAACGCGGTACATGGTCATTAGCAGTCAATGGAGCAGCGCTGTACATGGTAATCAGCAGTCAATGGAACAACGCGGTACATGGTCATTAGCAGTCAATGGAGCAACGCTGTACATGGTAATCAGCAGTCAATGGAACAACGCGGTACATGGTCATTAGCAGTCAATGGAGCAGCGCTGTACATGGTCATTAGCTGTCAATGGAGCAACGCTGTACATGGTCATCAGCAGTCAATGGAGCAACGCTGTACATGGTCATCAGCAGTCAATGGAACAACGCTGTACATGGTCATTAGCAGTCAATGGAGCAACGCTGTACATGGTCATCAGCAGTCAATGGAGCAACGCGGTACATGGTCATTAGCTGTCAATGGAACAGCGCTGTACATGGTCATTAGCAGTCAATGGAGCAACGCTGTACATGGTCATTAGCTGTCAATGGAACAGCGCTGTACATGGTCATCAGCAGTCAATGGAGCAACGTGGTACATGGTCATCAGACTGAATGCTGCATTCTGTCAATCTTTCAATAATTCTTCTAAATCTCTAATTCTACCACATACATACAGAGTAGAGGTGATTTGTTCAG